>NW_025726017.1:0-196373 GCF_021461395.2 Schistocerca americana
AAGAAGGTCCAAGGGATACAGTAAACCTGAAGTGAAGCATCGGAAACTAAAACTGGACTCACAGGAGGGGTTCAAATCATAGAAAATTAGAGTATCAGTCGTCTTGTACTTAAGTCGTCATTGTGTCGTTTTTAATTAAATTCAGATGCAATTTCTGTGTTTCATCGTCAATAAGAAGGTCCAAGGGATACAGCAAACCTGAAGTTAAATATCGGAATCTAAAACTGGACTCACAGGAGGGATCCAAATCATAGAAAGTTGGTGTAGCTGTCCTCTTGTACTTAAGTCGGCATTGTGCCTTTTTTATTAAATTCGGATGCAATATCTGTGTTTCATCGTCAATAAGAAGGTCCAAGGGATACTGTAAACCTGAAGTGAAGCATCGGAAATTAAAAGTGGACTCACAGCAGAGGTTCAAATCATAGAAAGTTAGAGTTTCAGTCCTCTTGTACTTAAGTTGGCATTGTGAGTTTTGTATTAAATTCGGATGCAATTTCTGTGTTTCATCGTCAATAAGAAGATCCAAGGGATATAGTAAACCTGAAGTGAAGCATCGGAAACTAAAACTGGACTTACAGCAGAGGTTCAAATCATAGAAAGTTAGAGTTTCAGTCCTCTTGTACTTAAGTCGGCATTGTTTTTTTTGTATTAAATTCGGATGCAATTTCTGTGTTTCATCGTCAATAAGGAGGTCCAAGGGATACAGTAAACCAGAAGTTAAGCATCGGAATCTGAAACCTGACTCACAGGAGGGGTTCAAATCATAGAGAGTTAGAGTATTAGTCCTCTTGTACTTAAGTCGGCATTGTGCCTTTGTATTAAATTCGGATGCACTTTCTGTGTTTCATCGTCAATAAGAAGGTCCAAGGGATACAGTAAAACTGAAGTTAAGCATCGGAATCTAAAACTGGACTCACAGGAGGGATTCGAATCATAGACAGTTAGAGTATCAGTCCTCTTGTACTTAAGTCGGCATTGTCCCTTTTTTATTAAATTCGGATGCAATTTCTGTGTTTCATCGTCAATAAGAAGGTCCAAGGGATACAGTAAACCTGAAGTTAAGCATCGGAATCTAAAACTGGACTCAACTGGAGGGGTTCAAATCACAGAATGTTAGAGTATCAGTCCTCTTGTACTTAAGTCGGCATTGTGCCTTTTTTATTAAATTCGGATGCAATTTCTGTGTTTCATCGTCAATAAGAAGGTCCCAGGGATACAGTAAATGTGAAGTGAAGCATCGGAAACTAAAACTGGACTCACGGCAAAGGTTCTAATCATAGAAAGTTAGAGCTTCAGTCCTCTTGTACTTATGTCGGCATTGTGCCTTTTGTATTAAATTCGGATGCAATTTCTGTGTTTCATCGTCAATAAGAAGATCCAAGGGATACAGTAAACCTGAAGTTATGCATCGGAATCTAAAACTGGACTCACAGGATGGGCTTCAACTCATAGAAGGTTAAAGTACCAGTCCTCTTGTACTTAAGTCGGCATTGTGCCTTTTTTATTAATTTCGGATGCAATTTCTGTGTTTCATCGTCAATAAGATGGTCCAAGGGATACGGTAAACCTGAAGTGAAGCATCGGAAACAAAAACTGGACTCACAGCACAGGTTCAAATCAGAGAAAGTTAGAGCTTCAGTCCACTTGTACTTATGTCGGCATTGTGCCTTTTGTATTAAATTCGGATGCAATGTCTGTGTTTCATCGTCAATCAGAAGGTCCAAGGGATACAGTAAACCTGAAGTGAAGCATCGGAAACTAAAACTGGACTCACAGCAGAGGTTCAAAACATAGAAAGTTAGAGTTTCAGTCCTCTTGTACTTAAGTCGGCATTGTGCCTTTTTTATTAAATTCGGATGCAATTTCTGTGTTTCATCGTCAATAAGAAGGTCCAAGGGATACAGTAAACCTGAAGTTAAGCATCGGAAACTAAAACTGGACTCTTGGCAGAGGTTCAAATCATAGAAAGTTAGAGTTTCAGTCCTCTTGTACGTAAGTCGGCATTGTGCCTTTTGTATTAAATTCGGAAGCAATTTCTGTGTTTCATCGTCAATAAGAAGGACCAAGGGATACAGTAAACCTGAAGTGAAGCATCGGAAACTAAAAGTGGACTCACAGCAGAGGTTCAAATCATAGAAAATTAGAGTTTCAGTCCTCTTTTGCTAAAGTCGGCATTGTGCCTTTTGTATTAAATTCGGATGCAATTTCTGTGTTTCATCGTCAATATGAGGGTCCAAGGGATACAGTAAACCCAAAGTGAAGCATCGGAATCTCAAACTGGACTCACAGGAGAGGTTCAAATCATAGAAAGTTAGAGTATCAGTCCTCTTGTACTTAAGTCGTCATTGTGTCGTTTTTATTGAATTCGGGTGAAATTTCTGTTTTTCATCGTCAATTAGAAGGTCCAAGGGATAGAGTAAACCTGAAGTTAGGCATCGGAATCTAAAACTGGACTCACAGGAGGGGTTCAAATCATAGAAAGTTGGAGTATCAGTCCTCTCGTACTTAAGTCGGCATTGTGCCTTTTTTATTATATTCGGATGCAGTATCTGTGTTTCATCGTCAATAAGAAGGACCAAGGGATACAGTAAACCTGAAGTAAAGCATCGGAAACTAAAACTGGACACACAGCAGAGGTCCAAATCATAGAAAGATAGAGTATCAGTCCTCCTGTACTTAAGTCGGCATTGTGCCTTTTGTATTAAATTCGGATGCAATTTCTATGTTTCATCGTCAATAAGAAGGTCCAAGGGATACAGTAAACCTGAAGTGAAGCATCGGAAACTTAAACTGGACTCACAGCAGAGGTTCAAATAATAGAAAGTTACAGTTTCAGTCCTCTTGTACTTAAGTCGGCATTGTGCCTTTTGTATTAAATTCGGATGCAATTTCTGTGTTTCATCGTCAATAAGAAGGTGCAAGGGATACAGTAAACCTGAAGTGAAGCATCGGAAACTAAAACTGGACTCACAGCAGAGGTTCAAATCATAGAAAGTTAGAGTTTCAGTCCTCTTGTACTTAAGTAGGCATTGCGCCTTTTGTATTAAATTTGGATGCAATTTCTGTTTTTCATCGTCAATAAGAAGATCCAAAGGATATAGTAAACCTGAAGTGAAGCATCGGAAACTAAAACTGGACTCACAGCAGGGGTTCAAATCATAGAAAGTTAGAGTTTCAGTCCTCTTGTACTTAAGTCGTCATTGTGAATTTTGTATTAAATTCGGATGCAATTTCTGTGTTTCATCGTCAATAGGAAGGTTCAAGGCATACAGTAAACCCGAAGTAAAGCATCGGATTCAAAAACTGGACTCACAGGAGGGGTTCAAATCATAGAAAGTTAGAGTATCAGTCCTCTTGTACTTAAGTCGACATTGTGCCTTTTTTATTAAATTCGGATGCAATTTCTATGTTTCATCGTCAATAAGAAGGTCCAAGGGATAGAGTAAACCTGAAGTTAAGCATGGGAATCTAAAACTGGACTCACAGCAGGGGTTCAAATCATAGAAAGTTGGAGTATCAGTCCTCTCGTACTTAAGTCGGCATTGTGCCTTTTTTATTAAATTCGGATGCAGTATCTGTGTTTCATCGTCAATAAGAAGGTCCAAGGGATACAGTAAACCTGAAGTGAAACATCGGAAACTTAAACTGGACTCACAGCAGAGGTTCAAATCATGTAAAGTTAGAGTATCAGTCCTCTTGTACTTAAGTCGGCATTGAGCCTTTTGTATTAAATTCGGATGCAATTTCTGTGTTTCATCGTCAATAAGAAGGTCCAAAGGATACAGTAAACCTGAAGTGAAACATCGGAAACTTAAACTGGACTCACAGCAGAGGTTCAAATCATATAAAGTTAGAGTTTCAGTCCTCTTGTACTTAAGTCGGCATTGTGCCTTTTGTATTAAATTCGGATGCAATTTCTGTGTTTCATCGTCAATAGGAAGGTCCAAGGGATACAGTAAACCAGAAGTTAAGCATCGGATTCTAAAACTGGACTCACAGGAGGGGTTCAAACCATAGAAAGTTAGAGTATCAGTCCTCTTGTACTTAAGTCGGCATTGTGCCTTTTTTATTAAATTCGGATGCCATTTCTGTGTCTCATCGTCAGTAAGAAGGTCCAAGGGATACAGTAAACCTGAAGTGAAGCATCGGAAACTATAACTGGACTCACAGGAGGGGTTCAAATCATAGAGAGTTAGAGTATCAGACCTCTTGTACTTGAGTCGTCATTGTGTCGTTTTTATTAAATTCGGATGCAATTTCTATGTTTCATCGTCAATAAGAAGGTCCAAGCTATAGAGTAAACCTGAAGTTAAGCATCGGAATCTAAAAGTGGACTCACAGGAGGGGTTCAAATCATAGAAAGTTGGAGTATCAGTCCTCTCGTACTTAAGTCGGCATTGTGCCTTTTTTATTAAATTCGGATGCAGTATCTGTGTTTCATCGTCCATAAGAAGGTCCAAGGGATACAGTAAACCTGAAGTGAAGCATCGGAAACTAAAACTGGACACACAGCAGAGGTTCAAATCATAGAAAGTTAGAGTATCAGTCCTCTTGTACTTAAGTAGGCATTGCGCCTTTTGTATTGCATTCGGATGCAATTTCTGTTTTTCATCGTCAATAAGAAGATCCAAAGGATATAGTAAAATTGAAGTGAAACATCGGAAACTAAAACTGGGTCACAGCAGAGGTTCAAATCATAGAAAGTTAGAGTTTCAGTCCTCTTGTACTTAAGTCGTCATTGTGCCTATTGTATTTAATTCGGACGCAATTTCTGTGTTTCATCGTCAATAAGAAGGTCCAAGGGATACAGTAAACCAGAAGTTAAGTATCGGAATCTGAAACTGGACTCACAGGAGGGGTTCAAATCATAGAAAGTTAGAGTATTAGTCTTCTTGTACTTAAGTCGGCATTGTGTCTTTTGTATTAAATTCGGATCCAATTTCTGTGTTTCATCGTCAATAAGAAAATCTAAGGGATACAGTAAACCTGAAGTTAAGCATCGGAATCTAAAACTGGTCTCACAGCAGTTGTTCAATTCATAGAAAGTTAGAGTTTCAGTCCTCTTGTACTTAAGTCGGCATTGTGCCTTTTGTATTAAATTCGGATGCAATTTTTGTGTTTCATCGTCAATAAGGAGGTCCAAAGGATACAGTAAACCTGAAGTTAAGCATCGGAATCTAAAACTGGACTCACAGGACGGGTTCAAATCATAGAAAGTTAAGGTACCAGTCCTCTTTTACTTAAGTCGGCATTGTGACTTTTTTATTAAATTCGGATGCAATTGCTGTGTTTCATCGTCACTAAGAAGGTCCCAGGGTACAGTAAATGTGAAGTGAAGCATCGGAAACTAAAACTGGACTCACAGCAGAGGTTCAAATCATAGAAAGTTAGAGCTTCAGTCCTCTTGTACTTCAGTCGGCATTGTGCCTTTAGTATTAAATTCGGATGAAATTTCTGTGTTTCATCGTCAATAAGAAGGTCCAAGGGATACAGTAAACCTTAAGTGAAGCATCAGAAACTAAAACAGGACTCACAGCAGAGGTTCAAAACATAGAAAGTTAGAGTTTCAGTCCTCTTGTACTTAAGTCGGCATTGTGCCTTTTGTATTAAATTCGGAAGCAATTTCTGTGTTTCATCGTCAAAAGGAAGGTCCAAGGGATACAGTAAACCTTAAGTGAAGCATCGGAAACTAAAACTGGATTCACAGCAGACGTTCAAATCATAGAAAATTGGAGTTTCAGTCCTCTTGTACCTAAGTCGGCATTGTGCCTTTTGTATTAAATTCGGATGCAATTTCTGTGTTTCATCGTCAATAAGAGGGTCCAAGGGATACAGTAAACCCGAAGTGAAGCATCGGAATCTAAAACTGGACTCACAGGAGAGGTTCAAATCATAGAAAGTTAGAGTGTCAGTCCTCTTGTACTTAAGTCGGCATTGTGCCTTTTGTATTAAATTCGGATGCAATTTCTGTGTTTCATCGTCAATAAGAGGGTCCAAGGGATACAGTAATCCTGAAGTGATGCATCGGAAACTAAAACTGGACTTACAGCAGAGGTTCAAATCATAGAAAGTTTGAGTTTCAGTCCACTTGTACTTAAGTCGGCATTGTGCCTTTTGTATTAAATTCGGATGCAATTTCTGTGTTTCATCGTCAATAAGAAGATCCAAGGGATATAGTAAACCTGAAGTGAAGCATCAGAAACTAAAACTGGACTCACAGCAGAGGTTCAAATCATAGAAAGTTAGAGTTTCAGTCCTCTTGTGCTTAAGTCGGCATTGTGCCTTCTTTATTAAATTCGGATGCAATTTCTGTGATTCATCGTCAGTAAGAAGGTCCGAGAGATACAGTAAACCTGAAGTGAAGCATCGGAAAATAAAACTGGACTCACAGGAGGGTTCAAATCATAGAAAGTTAGAGGATCAGTCCTCTTGTACTTAAGTCGTCATTGTGTCGATTTTATTAAATTCGAATGCAATTTCTGTGTTCCATCGTCAATAAGAAGGTCCAAGGGATACAGTAAACCTGAAGTTAAGCATCGGAGTCTAAAACTGGACTCACAGGAGGGGTTCAAATCATAGAAAGTTGGAGTATCAGTCCTCTTGTACATAAGCCGGCATTGTGCCTTTTGTATTAAATTCGGATGCAATTTCTGTGTTTCATCGTCAATAAGAAGGTCCAAGGGATACAGTAAACCTGAAGTTAAGCTTCGGAATCTAAAACTGGTCTCACAGCAGTGGTTCAAATCATAGAAAGTTAGAGTTTCAGTCCTCTTGTACTTAAGTCGGCATTGTGCCTTTTGTATTAAATTCGGTTGCAATTTCTGTGTTTCATCGTCAATAAGAAGGTCCAAGGGATACAGTAAACCTGAAGTGAAGCATCTTAAACTAATACTGGACTCACAGCAGAGGTTCAAATCATAGAAAGTTAGAGTATCTGTCGCCTTGTACTTAGGTCGGCTTTGTGCCTTTTGTATTGAATTCGGATGCAATTTCTGTGTTTCATCGTCAATAAGAAGGTCCAAGGGATACAGTAAACCTGAAGTGAAGCATCGGAAACCTAAACTGGACTCACAGGAGGGGTTCAAATCATAAAAAGTTAGAGTATCAGTCCTCTTGTACTTAAGTCGGCATTGTACCTTTTGTATTAGATTCGGATGCAATTTCTGTGTTTCATCGTCAATAAGATGGTCCAAGGGATACAGTAAACCTGAAGTTAAGCAACGGAATCTAAAACTGGACTCACAGGAGGGGTTCAAATCATAGAAAGTTAGAGTTTCAGTCCTCTTGTACTTATGTCGGCATTGTGCCTTTTTTATTAAATTCGGATGCAATTTCTGTGTTTCATCGTCAATAAGATGGTCCAAGGAATACAGTAAACCTGAAGTGAAGCATCAGAAACTAAAACTGGACTCACAGCAGAGGTTCAAATCATAGAAAGTTAGAGTATCAGTCCTCTTGTACTTAAGTCGGCATTGTGCCTTTTGTATTAAATTCGGATGCAATTTCTGTGTTTCATCGTCAATAAGAAGGTCCAAGAGCTACAGTAAACCTGAAGTGAAACGTCGGAAACTTAAACTGGACTCACAGCAGAGGTTCAAATCATATAAAGTTAGAGTTTTAGTCCTCCTGTACTTAAGTCGGCATTGTGCCTTTTGTATTAAATTCGGATGCAATTTCTGTGTTTCATCGACAATAGGAAGGTCCAAGTGATACAGTAAACCACAAGTTAAGCATCGGAATCTAAAACTGGACTCACAGGAGGGGTTCAAATCATAGAAAGTTAGAGTATCAATCCTCTTGTACTTAAGTCGGCATTGTGCCTTTTTTATTAAATTCGGATGCAATTTCTGTGTTTCATCGTCAGTAAGAAGGTCCAAGGGATACAGTAAACCTGAAGTGAATCATCGGAAACTAAAACTGGACTCACAGGAGGGGTTCAAATCATAGAAAGTTAGAGTATCAGTCGTCTTGTACTTAAGTCGTCATTGTGTCGTTTTTAATTAAATTCAGATGCAATTTCTGTGTTTCATCGTCAATAAGAAGGTCCAAGGGATACAGCAAACCTGAAGTTAAATATCGGAATCTAAAACTGGACTCACAGGAGGGATCCAAATCATAGAAAGTTGGTGTAGCTGTCCTCTTGTACCTAAGTCGGCATTGTGCATTTTTTATTAAATTCGGATGCAATATCTGTGTTTCATCGTCAATAAGAAGGTCCAAGGGATACTGTAAACCTGAAGTGAAGCATCGGAAATTAAAAGTGGACTCACAGCAGAGGTTCAAATCATAGAAAGTTAGAGTTTCAGTCCTCTTGTACTTAAGTTGGCATTGTGAGTTTTGTATTAAATTCGGATGCAATTTCTGTGTTTCATCGTCAATAAGAAGATCCAAGGGATATAGCAAACCTGAAGTGAAGCATCGGAAACTAAAACTGGACTTACAGCAGAGGTTCAAATCATAGAAAGTTAGAGTTTCAGTCCTCTTGTACTTAAGTCGGCATTGTTTTTTTTGTATTAAATTCGGATGCAATTTCTGTGTTTCATCGTCAATAAGGAGGTCCAAGGGATACAGTAAACCAGAAGTTAAGCATCGGAATCTGAAACTTGACTCACAGGAGGGGTTCAAATCATAGAGAGTTAGAGTATTAGTCCTCTTGTACTTAAGTCGGCATTGTGCCTTTGTATTAAATTCGGATGCACTTTCTGTGTTTCATCGTCAATAAGAACGTCCAAGGGATACAGTAAAACTGAAGTTAAGCATCGGAATCTAAAACTGGGCTCACAGGAGGGATTCGTATCATAGACAGTTAGAGTATCAGTCCTCTTGTACTTAAGTCGGCATTGTCCCTTTTGTATTAAATTCGGATGCAATTTCTGTGTTTCATCGTCAATAAGAAGGTCCAAGGGATACAGTAAACCTGAAGTTAAGCATCGGAATCTAAAACTGGACTCAACTGGAGGGGTTCAAATCACAGAATGTAAGAGTATCAGTCCTCTTGTACTTAAGTCGGCATTGTGCCTTTTTTATTAAATTCGGATGCAATTTCTGTGTTTCATCGTCAATAAGAAGGTCCCAGGGATACAGTAAATGTGAAGTGAAGCATCGGAAACTAAAACTGGACTCACAGCAAAGGTTCTAATCATAGAAAGTTAGAGCTTCAGTCCTCTTGTACTTATGTCGGCATTGTGCCCTTTGTATTAAATTCGCATGCAATTTCTGTGTTTCATCGTCAATAAGAAGATCCAAGGGATACAGTAAACCTGAAGTTATGCATCGGAATCTAAAACTGGACTCACAGGATGGGCTTCAACTCATAGAAGGTTAAAGTACCAGTCCTCTTGTACTTAAGTCGGCATTGTGCCTTTTTTATTAATTTCGGATGCAATTTCTGTGTTTCATCGTCAATAAGATGGTCCAAGGGATACAGTAAACCTGAAGTGAAGCATCGGAAACAAAAACTGGACTCACAGCACAGGTTCAAATCATAGAAAGTTCGAGCTTCAGTCCACTTGTACTTATGTCGGCATTGTGCCTTTTGTATTAAATTCGGATGCAATGTCTGTGTTTCATCGTCAATAAGAAGGTCCAAGGGATACAGTAAACCTGAAGTGAAGCATCGGAAACTAAAACTGGACTCACAGCAGAGGTTCAAAACATAGAAAGTTAGAGTTTCAGTCCTCTTGTACTTAAGTCGGCATTGTGCCTTTTGTATTAAATTCGGATGCAATTTCTGTGTTTCATCGTCAATAAGAAGGTCCAAGGGATACAGTAAACCTGAAGTTAAGCATCGGAAACTAAAACTGGACTCTTGGCAGAGGTTCAAATCATAGAAAGTTAGAGTTTCAGTCCTCTTGTACGTAAGTCGGCATTGTGCCTTTTGTATTAAATTCGGAAGCAATTTCTGTGTTTCATCGTCAATAAGAAGGACCAAGGGGTACAGTAAAACTGAAGTGAAGCATCGGAAACTAAAAGTGGACTCACAGCAGAGGTTCAAATCATAGAAAATTAGAGTTTCAGTCCTCTTTTACTAAAGTCGGCATTGTGCCTTTTGTATTAAATTCGGATGCAATTTCTGTGTTTCATCGTCAATAACAGGGTCCAAGGGATACAGTAAACCCAAAGTGAAGCATCGGAATCTCAAACTGGACTCACAGGAGAGGTTCAAATCATAGAAAGTTAGAGTATCAGTCCTCTTGTACTTAAGTCGGCATTGTGCCTTTTTTATTAAATTCGGATGCAATTTCTGTGTTTCATCGTCAATAAGAAGATCCAAGGGATACAGTAAACCTGAAGTTATGCATCGGAATCTAAAACTGGACTCACAGGATGGGCTTCAACTCATAGAAGGTTAAAGTAGCAGTCCTCTTGTACTTAAGTCGGCATTGTGCCTTTTTTATTAATTTCGGATGCAATTTCTGTGTTCATCGTCAATAAGATGGTCCAAGGGATACAGTAAACCTGAAGTGAAGCATCGGAAACAAAAACTGGACTCACAGCACAGGTTCAAATCATAGAAAGTTAGAGCTTCAGTCCACTTGTACTTATGTCGGCATTGTGCCTTTTGTATTAAATTCGGATGCAATGTCTGTGTTTCATCGTCAATAAGAAGGTCCAAGGGATACAGTAAACCTGAAGTGAAGCATCGGAAACTAAAACTGGACTCACAGCAGAGGTTCAAAACATAGAAAGTTAGAGTTTCAGTCCTCTTGTACTTAAGTCGGCATTGTGCCTTTTGTATTAAATTCGGATGCAATTTCTGTGTTTCATCGTCAATAAGAAGGTCCAAGGGATACAGCAAACCTGAAGTTAAGCATCGGAAACTAAAACTGGACTCACGGCAGAGGTTCAAATCATAGAAAGTTAGAGTTTCAGTCCTCTTGTACGTAAGTCGGCATTGTGCCTTTTGTATTAAATTCGGAAGCAATTTCTGTGTTTCATCGTCAATAAGAAGGACCAAGGGTTACAGTAAACCTGAAGTGAAGCATCGGAAACTAAAAGTGGACTCACAGCAGAGGTTCAAATCATAGAAAATTAGAGTTTCAGTCCTCTTTTGCTAAAGTCGGCATTGTGCCTTTTGTATTAAATTCGGATGCAATTTCTGTGTTTCATCGTCAATAAGAGGGTCCAAGGGATACAGTAAACCCAAAGTGAAGCATCGGAATCTCAAACTGGACTCACAGGAGAGGTTCAAATCATAGAAAGTTAGAGTCTCAGTCCTCTTGTACTTAAGTCGGCATTGAGCCTTTTTTATTAAATTCGGATGCAATTTCTGTGTTTCATCGTCAATAAGATGGTCCTAGGGATACAGTAAACCTGAAGTGAAGCATCAGAATCTAAAGCTGGACTCACAGCAGAGGTTCAAATCATAGAAAGTTAGAGTATCAGTCCTCTTGTACTTAAGTCGGCATTGTGCCTTTTGTATTAAATTCGGATGCAATTTCTGTGTTTCATCGTCAGTAAGAAGGTCCAAGGGATACAGTAAACCTGAAGTGAAGCATCGGAAACTAAAACTGGATTCACAGGAGGGATTCAAATCATAGAAAGTTAAAGTTTCAGTCCTCTTGTACTTAAGTCGTCATTGTGTCGTTTTTATTAAATTCGGGTGAAATTTCTGTTTTTCATCGTCAATTAGAAGGTCCAAGGGATAGAGTAAACCTGAAGTTAGGCATCGGAATCTAAAACTGGACTCACAGGAGGGGTTCAAATCATAGAAAGTTGGAGTATCAGTCCTCTCGTACTTAAGTCGGCATTGTGCCTTTTTTATTATATTCGTATGCAGTATCTGTGTTTCATCGTCAATAAGAAGGACCAAGGGATACAGTAAACCTGAAGTAAAGCATCGGAAACTAAAACTGGACACACAGCAGAGGTTCAAATCATAGAAAGATAGAGTATCAGTCCTCCTGTACTTAAGTCGGCATTGTGCCTTTTGTATTAAATTCGGATGCAATTTCTATGTTTCATCGTCAATAAGAAGGTCCAAGGGATACAGTAAACCTGAAGTGAAGCATCGGAAACTTAAACTGGACTCACAGCAGAGGTTCAAATAATAGAAAGTTACAGTTTCAGTCCTCTTGTACTTAAGTCGGCATTGTGCCTTTTGTATTAAATTCGGATGCAATTTCTGTGTTTCATCGTCAATAAGAAGGTGCAAGGGATACAGTAAACCTGAAGTGAAGCATCGGAAACTAAAACTGGACTCACAGCAGAGGTTCAAATCATAGAAAGTTAGAGTTTCAGTCCTCTTGTACTTAAGTAGGCATTGCGCCTTTTGTATTAAATTTGGATGCAATTTCTGTTTTTCATCGTCAATAAGATGATCCAAAGGATATAGTAAACCTGAAGTGAAGCATCGGAAACTAAAACTGGACTCACAGCAGGGGTTCAAATCATAGAAAGTTAGAGTTTCAGTCCTCTTGTACTTAAGTCGTCATTGTGAATTTTGTATTAAATTCGGATGCAATTTCTGTGTTTCATCGTCAATAGGAAGGTCCAAGGCATACAGTAAACCCGAAGTTAAGCATCGGATTCTAAAACTGGACTCACAGGAGGGGTTCAAATCATAGAAAGTTAGAGTATCAGTCCTCTTGTACTTAAGTCGGCATTGTGCCTTTTTTATTAAATTCGGATGCAATTTCTATGTTTCATCGTCAATAAGAAGGTCCAAGGGATAGAGTAAACCTGAAGTTAAGCATCGGAATCTAAAACTGGACTCACAGCAGGGGTTCAAATCATAGAAAGTTGGAGTATCAGTCCTCTCGTACTTAAGTCGGCATTGTGCCTTTTTTATTAAATTCGGATGCAGTATCTGTGTTTCATCGTCAATAAGAAGGTCCAAGGGATACAGTAAACCTGAAGTGAAACATCGGAAACTTAAACTGGACTCACAGCAGAGGTTCAAATCATATAAAGTTAGAGTATCAGTCCCTCTTGTACTTAAGTCGGCATTGAGCCTTTTGTATTAAATTCGGATGCAATTTCTGTGTTTCATCGTCAATAAGAAGGTCCAAAGGATACAGTAAACCTGAAGTGAAACATCGGAAACTTAAACTGGACTCACAGCAGAGGTTCAAATCATATAAAGTTAGAGTTTCCGTCCTCTTGTACTTAAGTCGGCATTGTGCCTTTTGTATTAAATTCGGATGCAATTTCTGTGTTTCATCGTCAATAGGAAGGTCCAAGGGATACAGTAAACCAGAAGTTAAGCATCGGATTCTAAACCTGGACTCACAGGAGGGGTTCAAACCATAGAAAGTAAGAGTATCAGTCCTCTTGTACTTAAGTCGGCATTGTGCCTTTTTTATTAAATTCGGATGAAATTTCTGTGTCTCATCGTCAGTAAGAAGGTCCAAGGGATACAGTAAACCTGAAGTGAAGCATCGGAAACTAAATCTGGACACACAGCAGAGGTTCAAATCATAGAAAGTTAGAGTATCAGTCCTCTTGTACTTAAGTAGGCATTGCGCCTTTTGTATTGCATTCGGATGCAATTTCTGTTTTTCATCGTCAATAAGAAGATCCAAAGGATATAGTAAACCTGAAGTGTAGCATCGGAAACTAAAACTGGGTCACAGCAGAGGTTCAAATCATAGAAAGTTAGAGTTTCAGTCCTCTTGTACTTAAGTCGTCATTGTGCCTATTGTATTTATTCGGACGCAATGTCTGTGTTTCATCGTCAATAAGAAGGTCCAAGGGATACAGTAAACCAGAAGTTAAGTATCGGAATCTGAAACTGGACTCACAGGAGGGTTCAAATCATAGAAAGTTAGAGTATTAGTCTTCTTGTACTTAAGTCCGCATTGTGTCTTTTGTATTAAATTCGGATCCAATTTCTGTGTTTCATCGTCAATAAGAAGGTCTAAGGGATACAGTAAACCTGAAGTTCAGCATCGGAATCTAAAACTGGTCTCACAGCAGTGGTTCAATTCATAGAAAGTTAGAGTTTCAGTCCTCTTGTACTTATGTCGGCATTGTGCCTTTTGTATTAAATTCGGATGCAATTTTTGTGTTTCATCGTCAATAAGGAGGTCCAAAGGATACAGTAAACCTGAAGTTAAGCATCGGAATCTAAAACTGGACTCACAGGACGGGTTCAAATCATAGAAATTTAAAGTACCAGTCCTCTTGTACTTAAGTCGGCATTGTGCCTTTTTTATTAAATTCGGATGCAATTGCTGTGTTTCATCGTCACTAAGAATGTCCCAGGGTACAGTAAATGTGAAGTGAAGCATCGGAAACTAAAACTGGACTCACAGCAGAGGTTCAAATCATAGAAAGTTAGAGCTTCAGTCCTCTTGTACTTCAGTCGGCATTGTGCCTTTAGTATTAAATTCGGATGAAATTTCTGTGTTTCATCGTCAATAAGAAGGTCCAAGGGATACAGTAAACCTTAAGTGAAGCATCAGAAACTAAAACAGGACTCACAGCAGAGGTTCAAAACATAGAAAGTTAGAGTTTCAGTCCTCTTGTACTTAAGTCGGCATTGTGCCTTTTGTATTAAATTCGGAAGCAATTTCTGTGTTTCATCGTCAATAGGAAGGTCCAAGGGATACAGTAAACCTTAAGTGAAGCATCGGAAACTAAAACTGGATTCACAGCAGACGTTCAAATCATAGAAAATTAGAGTTTCAGTCCTCTTGTACCTAAGTCGGCATTGTGCCTTTTGTATTAAATTCGGATGCAATTTCTGTGTTTCATCGTCAATAAGAGGGTCCAAGGGATACAGTAAACCCGAAGTGAAGCATCGGAATCTAAAACTGGACTCACAGGAGAGGTTCAAATCATAGAAAGTTAGAGTGTCAGTCCTCTTGTACTTAAGTCGGCATTGTGCCTTTTGTATTAAATTCGGATGCAATATCTGTGTTTCATCGTCAATAAGTAGGTCCAAGGGATACAGTAAACCAGAAGTTAAGCATCGGAAACTAAAACTGGACTCACAGCAGAGGTTCAAATCATAGAAAGTTTGAGTTTCAGTCCTCTTGTACGTAAGTCGGAATTGTGCCTTTTGTATTAAATTCGAATGCAATTTCTGTGTTTCATCGTCAATAAGAATGTCCAAGGGATACAGTAAACCTGAAGTGAAGCATCGGAAACTAAAACTGGACTCACAGCAGAGGTTCAAATAATAGAAAGTTAGAGTTTCAGTCCTCTTGTACTTAAGTCGGCATTGTGCCTTTTGTATTAAATTCGGGTGCAATTTCTGTGTTTCATCGTCAATAAGAAGGTCCAAGGGATACAGTAAACCTGACGTGAAGCATCGGAAACTAAAACTGGACTCACAGCAGAGGTTCAAGTCATAGAAAGTTAGAGTTTCAGTCCTCTTGTACTTAAGTCGGCATTGTGCCTTTTGTATTAAATTCGGATGCAATTTCTATGTTTCATCTTCAATAAGAAGGTCCAAGGGATACAGTAAACCTGAAGTGAAGCATCGGAAACTAAAACTGGACTCACAGCAGAGGTTCAAATCATAGAAAGTGAGAGTTTCAGTCCTCTTATACTTAAGTCGGCAATTTGCCTTTTGTATTAAATTCGGATGCAATTTCTGTGTTTCATCGTCAATAAGAAGGTCCAAGGGATACAGTAAACCTAAAGTGAAGCATCGGAATCTAAAACTGGACTCACAGGAGGGGTTCAAATCATAGAAAGTTAGAGTATCAGTCCTCTTGTACTTAAGTCGGCATTGTGCCTTCTGTATTAAATTCGGGTGTAATTTCTGTGTTTCATCGTCAATAAGAAGGTCCAAGGGATACAGTAAACCTGAAGTGAAGCATCGGAAACTAAAACTGGACTCACAGCAGAGGTTCAAATCATAGAAAGTTAGAGTTTCAGTCCTCTTGTACTTAAGTCGGCATTGTGCCTTTTGTATTAAATTCGGATGCAATTTCTATGTTTCATCTTCAATAAGAAGGTCCAAGGGATACAGTAAACCTGAAGTGAAGCATCGGAAACTAAAACTGGACTCACAGCAGAGGTTCAAATCATAGAAAGTGAGAGTTTCAGTCCTCTTATACTTAAGTCGGCAATTTGCCTTTTGTATTAAATTCGGATGCAATTTCTGTGTTTCATCGTCAATAAGAAGGTCCAAGGGATACAGTAAACCTAAAGTGAAGCATCGGAATCTGAAACTGGACTCACAGGAGGGGTTCAAATCATAGAAAGTTAGAGTATTAGTCCTCTTGTACTTAAGTCGGCATTGTGCCTTTTTTATTAAACGGATGCAATTTCTGTGTTTCATCGTCAATAAGATGGTCCAAGGGATACAGTAAACCTTGAAGTGAAGCATCGGAAACTAAAACTGGACTCACAGCAGAGGTTCAAATCATAGAAAGTTAGAGCTTCAGTCCTCTACATCTACCTACATCTACATTGATACTCCGCAAGCCACCCAACGGTGTGTGGCGGAGGGCACTTTACGTGCCACTGTCATTACCTCCCTATCCTGTTCCAGTCGCGTATGGTTCGCGGGAAGAACGACTGTCTGAAAGCCTCCGTGCGCGCTCTAATCTCTCTAATTTTACATTCGTGATCTCCTCGGGAGGTATAAGTAGGGGGAAGCAATATATTCGATACCTCATCCAGAAACGCACCCTCTCGAAACCTGGACAGCAAGCTACACCGCGATGCAGAGCGCCTCTCTTGCAGAGTCTGCCACTTGAGTTTATTAAACATCTCCGTAACGCTATCACGGTTAGCAAATAACCCGGTGACGAAACGCGCCGCTCTTCTTTGGATCTTTTCTATCTCCTCCGTCAACCCGACCTGGTACGGATCCCACACTGATGAGCAATACTCAAGTATAGGTCGAACGAGTGTTTTGTAAGCCACCTGCTTTGTTGATGGACTACATTTTCTAAGCACTCTCCCAATGAATCTCAACCTGGTACCCGCCTTACCAACAATTAATTTTATATGATCATTCCACTTCAAATCGTTCCGTACGCATACTCCCAGATATTTTACAGAAGTAACTGCTACCAGTGTTTGTTCCGCTATCATATAATCATACAATAAAGGATCCTTCTTTCTATGTATTCGCAATACATTACATTTGTCTATGTTAAGGGTCAGTTGCCACTCCCTGCACCAAGTGCCTATCCGCTGCAGATCTTCCTGTATTTCGCTACAATTTTCTAATGCAGCAACTTCTCTGTATACTACAGCATCATCCGCGAAAAGCCGCATGGAACTTCCGACACTATCTACTAAGTCATTTATATATATTGTGAAAAGCAATGGTCCCATAACACTCCCCTGTGGCACGCCAGAGGTTACTTTAACGTCTGTAGACGTCTCTCCATTGATAACAACATGCTGTGTTCTGTTTGCTAAAAACTCTTCAATCCAGCCACACAGCTGGTCTGATATTCCGTAGGCTCTTACTTTGTTTATCAGGCGACAGTGCGGAACTGTATCGAACGCCTTCCGGAAGTCAAGAAAAGTAGCATCTACCTGGGAGCCTGTATCTAATATTTTCTGGGTCTCATGAACAAATAAGGCGAGTTGGGTCTCACACGATCGCTGTTTCCGGAATCCATGTTGATTCCTACATAGTAGATTCTGGGTTTCCAGAAATGACATGATACGCGAGCAAAAAACATGTTCTAAAATTCTACAAGAGATCGACGTAAGAGATATAGGTCTATAGTTTTGCGCATCTGCTCGACGACCCTTCTTGAAGACTGGGACTATCTGTGCTCTTTTCCAATCATTTGGAACCCTCCGTTCCTCTAGAGTCTTGCGGTACACGGCTGTTAGAAGGGGGGCAAGTTCTTTCGCGTACTCTGTGTAGAATCGAATTGGTATCCCGTCAGGTCCAGTAGACTTTCCTCTATTGAGTGATTCCAGTTGCTTTTCTAATCCTTGGACACTTATTTCGATGTCAGCCATTTTTTCGTTTGTGCGAGGATTTAGAGAAGGAACTGCAGTGCGGTCTTCCTCTGTGAAACAGCTTTGGAAAAAGGTGTTTAGTATTTCAGCTTTACGCGTGTCATCCTCTGTTTCAATGCCATCATCATCCCGTAGTGTCTGGATATGCTGTTTCGAGCCACTTACTGATTTAACGTAAGACCAGAACTTCCTAGGATTTTCTGTCAAGTCGGTACATAGAATTTTACTTTCGAATTCAATGAACGCTTCACGCATAGCCCTCCTTACGCTAACTTTGACATCGTTTAGCTTCTGTTTGTCTGAGAGGTTTTGGCTGCGTTTAAACTTGGAGTGGAGCTCTCTTTGCTTTCGCAGTAGTTTCCTAACTTTGTTGTTGTACCACGGTGGGTTTTTCCCGTCCCTCACAGTTTTACTCGGCACGTACCTGTCTAAAACGCATTTTACGATTGCCTTGAACTTTTTCCATAAACACTCAACATTGTCAGTGTCGGAACAGAAATTTTCGTTTTGATCTGTTAGGTAGTCTGAAATCTGCCTTCTATTACTCTTGCTAAACAGATAAACCTTCCTCCCTTTTTTTATATTCCTATTAACTTCCATTTTCAGGGATGCTGCAACGGCCTTATGATCACTGATTCCCTGTTCTGTACATACAGAGTCGAAAAGTTCGGGTCTGTTTGTTATCAGTAGGTCCAAGATGTTATCTCCACGGGTCGGTTCTCTGTTTAATTGCTCGAGGTAATTTTCGGATAGTGCACTCAGTATAATGTCACTCGATGCTCTGTCCCTACCACCCGTCCTAAACATCTGAGTGTCCCAGTCTATATCTGGTAAATTGAAATCTCCACCTAAGACTATAACATGCTGAGAATATTTATGTGAAATGTATTCCAAATTTTCTCTCAGTTGTTCTGCCACCAATGCTGCTGAGTCGGGGAGTTCGGTAAAAGGAGCCAATTATTAACCTAGTTCGGTTGTTTAGTGTAACCTCCGCCCATAATAATTCACAGGAACTATCCACTTCTACTTCACTACAGGATAAACTACTACTAACAGCGACGAACACTCCACCACCGGTTGCATGCAATCTATCCTTTCTAAACACCGTCTGTACCTTTGTAAAAATTCAGGCAGATTTTATCTCTGGCTTAAGCCAGCTTTCTGTACCTATAACGATTTCAGCTTCGGTGCTTTCTATCAGCGCTTGAAGTTCCGGTACTTTACCAACGCAGCTTCGACAGTTGACAATTACAATACCGATTGCTGCTTGGTCCCCGCATGTCCTGACTTTGCCCCACACCCGTTGAGGCTGTTGCCCTTTCTGTACTTGCCCAAGGCCATCTAACCTAAAAAACCGCCCAGCCCACGCCACACAACCCCTGCTACCCGTGTAGCCGCTTGTTGCGTGTAGTGGACTAATGACCTATCCTCTTGTACTTAAGTCGGCATTGTGCCTTTTGTATTAAATTCGGATGCAATTTCTGTGTTTCATTGTCAATAAGAAGGTCCAAGGGATACAGTAAACCTGAAGTGAAGCATCGGAAACTAAAACTGGACTCACAGCAGAGGTTCAAAACATAGAAAGTTACAGTTTCAGTCCTCTTGTACTTAAGTCGGCATTGTGCCTTTTGTATTAAATTCGGATGCAATTTCTGTGTTTCATCGTCAATAAGAAGGTCCAAGGGATACAGTAAACCTGAAGTGAAGCATCGGAAACTAAAACTGGACTCACAGCAGAGGTTCAAATCATAGAAAGTTAGAGTTTCAGTCCTCTTGTACTTAAGTCGGCATTGTGCCTTTTGTATTAAATTCGGATGCAATTTCTACGTTTCATCTTCAATAAGAAGGTCCAAGGGATACAGTAAACCTGAAGTGAAGCATCGGAAACTAAAACTGGACTCACAGCAGAGGTTCAAATCATAGAAAGTGAGAGTTTCAGTCCTCTTATACTTAAGTCGGCAATTTGCCTTTTGTATTAAATTCGGATGCAATTTCTGTGTTTCATCGTCAATAAGAAGGTCCAAGGGATACAGTAAACCTAATGTGAAGCATCGGAATCTAAAACTGGACTCACAGGAGGAGTTCAAATCATAGAAAGTTAGAGTATCAGTCCTCTTGTACTTAAGTCGGCATTGTGCCTTCTGTATTAAATTCGGGTGTAATTTCTGTGTTTCATCGTCAATAAGAAGGTCCAAGGGATACAGTAAACCTGAAGTGAAGCATCGGAAACTAAAACTGGACTCACAGCAGAGGTTCAAATCATAGAAAGTTAGAGTTTCAGTCCTCTTGTACTTAAGTCGGCATTGTGCCTTTTGTATTAATTTCGGATGCAATTTCTGTGTTTCATCGTCAATAAGATGGTCCAAGGGATACAGTAAACCTGAAGTGAAGCATCGGAAACAAAAACTGGACTCACAGCACAGGTTCAAATCATAGAAATTTAGAGCTTCAGTCCACTTGTACTTATGTCGGCATTGTGCCTTTTGTATTAAATTCGGATGCAATGTCTGTGTTTCATCGTCAATAAGAAGGTCCAAGGGATACAGTAAACCTGAAGTGAAGCATCGGAAACTAAAACTGGACTCACAGCAGAGGTTCAAAACATAGAAAGTTAGAGTTTCAGTACTCTTGTACTTAAGTCGGCATTGCGCCTTTTGTATTAAATTCGGATGCAATTTCTGTGTTTCATCGTCAATAAGTAGGTCCAAGGGATACAGTAAACCTGAAGTTAAGCATCGGAAACTAAAACTGGACTCACGGCAGAGGTTAAAATCATAGAAAGTTAGAGTTTCAGTCCTCTTGTACGTAAGTCGGCATTGTGCCTTTTGTATTAAACTCGGAAGCAATTTCTGTGTTTCATCGTCAATAAGAAGGACCAAGGGATACAGTAAACCTGAAGTGAAGCATCGGAAACTAAAAGTGGACTCACAGCAGAGGTTCAAAACATAGAAAATTAGAGTTTCAGTCCTCTTTTACTAAAGTCGGCATTGTGCCTTTTGTATTAAATTCGGATGCAATTTCTGTGTTTCATCGTCAATAAGAGGGTCCAAGGGATGCAGTAAACCCAAAGTGAAGCATCGGAATCTCAAACTGGACTCACAGGAAAGGTTCAAATCATAGAAAGTTAGAGTATCAGTCCTCTTGTACTTAAGTCGGCATTGTGCCTTTTGTATTAAATTCGGATGCAATTTCTGTGTTTCATCGTCAATAAGAAGGTCCAAGGGATACAGTAAACCAGACGTTAAGCATCGGAAACTAAAACTGGACTCACAGCAGAGGTTCAAATCGTAGAAAGTTAGAGTTTCAGTCCTCTTGTACATAAGTCGGCATTGTGCCTTTTGTATTAAATTCGAATGCAATTTCTGTGTTTCATCGTCAATAAGAAGGTCCAAGGGATACAGTAAACCTGAAGTTAAATATCGGAATCTAAAACTGGACTCACAGGAGGGGTTCAAATCATAGAAAGTTGGAGTATCTGTCCTCTTGTACTTAAGTCGGCATTGTGCCTTTTTTATTAAGTTCGGATGCAATATCTGTATTTCATCGTCAATAAGAAGGTCCAAGGGATACAGTACACCTGAAGTGAAGCATCGGAAACTAAAACTGGACTCACAGCAGAGGTTCAAATCATAGAAAGTTAGAGTATCAGTCCTCTTGTACTTTAGTCGGCATTGTGCCTTTTGTATTAAATTCGGATGCAATTTCTGTGTTTCATCGTCAATAAGAAGGTCCAAGGGATACAGTAAACCTGAAGTGAAGCATCGGAAACTTAAACTGGACTCACAGCAGAGGTTCAAATCATTGAAAGTTAGAGTTTCAGTTCTCTTGTACTTAAGTCGTCATTGCGCCTTTTGTATTAAATTTGGACGCAATTTCTGTGTTTCATCGTCAATAAGAATGTCCAAGGGATACAGTAAACCTGAAGTTAAATATCGGAATCTAAAACTGGACTCACAGGAGGGGTTCAAATCATAGAAAGTTAGAGCTTCAGTCCTCTTGTACTTATGTCGGCATTGTGGCTTTGGTATTAAATTCGGATGCAATTTCTGTGTTTCATCGTCAATAAGAAGATCCAAGGGATACAGTGAACCTGAAGTTAAGCAACGGAATCTAAAACTGGACTCACAGGAGGGGTTCAAATCATAGAAAGTTAGAGTATCAGTCCTCTTGTACTTAAGTCGGCATTGTGCCTTTTTTATTAAATTCGGATGCAATTTCTGTGTTTCATCGTCAATAAGATGGTCCTAGGGATACAGTAAACCTGAAGTGAAGCATCAGAAACTAAAGCTGGACCCACAGCAGAGGTTCAAATCATAGAAAGTTAGAGTATCAGTCCTCTTGTACTTAAGTCGGCATTGTGCCTTTTGTATTAAATTCGGATGCAATTTCTGTGTTTCATCGTCAATAAGAAGGTCCAAGGGATACAGTAAACCTGAAGTGAGACATTGGAAACTTAAACTGGACTCACAGCAGCGGTTCAAATCATATAAAGTTAGAGTTTCAGTCCTCTTGTACTTAAGTCGGCATTGTGCCTTTTGTATTAAATTCGGATGCAATTTCTGTGTTTCATCGTCAATAGGAAGGTCCAAGGGATACAGTAAACCAGAAGTTAAGCATCGGAATCTAAAACTGGACTCACAGGAGGGGTTCAAATCATAGAAAGTTAGAGTATCAGTCCTCTTGTACTTAAGTCGGCATTGTGCCTTTTTTATTAAATTCGGTTGCAATTTCTGTGTTTCATCGTCAGTAAGAAGGTCCAAGGGATACAGTAAACCTGAAGTGATGCATCGGAAACTAAAACTGGATTCACAGGAGGGATTCAAATCACAGAAAGTTAGAGTTTCAGTCCTCTTGTACTTAAGTCGTCATTGTGTCGTTTTTATTAAATTCGGATGCAATTTCTGTGTTTCATCGTCAATAAGATGGTCCTAGGGATACAGTAAACCTGAAGTGAAGCATCAGAAACTAAAGCTGGACCCACAGCAGAGGTTCAAATCATAGAAAGTTAGAGTATCAGTCCTCTTGTACTTAAGTCGGCATTGTGCCTTTTGTATTAAATTCGGATGCAATTTCTGTGTTTCATCGTCAATAAGAAGGTCCAAGGGATACAGTAAACCTAATGTGAAGCATCGGAATCTAAAACTGGACTCACAGGAGGAGTTCAAATCATAGAAAGTTAGAGTATCAGTCCTCTTGTACTTAAGTCGGCATTGTGCCTTCTGTATTAAATTCGGGTGTAATTTCTGTGTTTCATCGTCAATAGGAAGGTCCAAGGGATACAGTAAACCTGAAGTGAAGCATCGGAAACTAAAACTGGACTCACAGCAGAGGTTCAAATCATAGAAAGTTAGAGTTTCAGTCCTCTTGTACTTAAGTCGGCATTGTGCCTTTTGTATTAATTTCGGATGCAATTTCTGTGTTTCATCGTCTATAAGATGGTCCAAGGGATACAGTAAACCTGAAGTGAAGCATCGGAAACAAAAACTGGACTCACAGCACAGGTTCAAATCATAGAAATTTAGAGCTTCAGTCCACTTGTACTTATGTCGGCATTGTGCCTTTTGTATTAAATTCGGATGCAATGTCTGTGTTTCATCGTCAATAAGAAGGTCCAAGGGATACAGTAAACCTGAAGTGAAGCATCGGAAACTAAAACTGGACTCACAGCAGAGGTTCAAAACATAGAAAGTTAGAGTTTCAGTACTCTTGTACTTAAGTCGGCATTGCGCCTTTTGTATTAAATTCGGATGCAATTTCTGTGTTTCATCGTCAATAAGTAGGTCCAAGGGATACAGTAAACCTGAAGTTAAGCATCGGAAACTAAAACTGGACTCACGGCAGAGGTTAAAATCATAGAAAGTTAGAGTTTCAGTCCTCTTGTACGTAAGTCGGCATTGTGCCTTTTGTATTAAACTCGGAAGCAATTTCTGTGTTTCATCGTCAATAAGAAGGACCAAGGGATACAGTAAACCTGAAGTGAAGCATCGGAAACTAAAAGTGGACTCACAGCAGAGGTTCAAAACATAGAAAATTAGAGTTTCAGTCCTCTTTTACTAAAGTCGGCATTGTGCCTTTTGTATTAAATTCGGATGCAATTTCTGTGTTTCATCGTCAATAAGAGGGTCCAAGGGATGCAGTAAACCCAAAGTGAAGCATCGGAATCTCAAACTGGACTCACAGGAAAGGTTCAAATCATAGAAAGTTAGAGTATCAGTCCTCTTGTACTTAAGTCGGCATTGTGCCTTTTGTATTAAATTCGGATGCAATTTCTGTGTTTCATCGTCAATAAGAAGGTCCAAGGGATACAGTAAACCAGACGTTAAGCATCGGAAACTAAAACTGGACTCACAGCAGAGGTTCAAATCGTAGAAAGTTAGAGTTTCAGTCCTCTTGTACATAAGTCGGCATTGTGCCTTTTGTATTAAATTCGAATGCAATTTCTGTGTTTCATCGTCAATAAGAAGGTCCAAGGGATACAGTAAACCTGAAGTTAAATATCGGAATCTAAAACTGGACTCACAGGAGGGGTTCAAATCATAGAAAGTTGGAGTATCTGTCCTCTTGTACTTAAGTCGGCATTGTGCCTTTTTTATTAAGTTCGGATGCAATATCTGTATTTCATCGTCAATAAGAAGGTCCAAGGGATACAGTACACCTGAAGTGAAGCATCGGAAACTAAAACTGGACTCACAGCAGAGGTTCAAATCATAGAAAGTTAGAGTATCAGTCCTCTTGTACTTTAGTCGGCATTGTGCCTTTTGTATTAAATTCGGATGCAATTTCTGTGTTTCATCGTCAATAAGAAGGTCCAAGGGATACAGTAAACCTGAAGTGAAGCATCGGAAACTTAAACTGGACTCACAGCAGAGGTTCAAATCATTGAAAGTTAGAGTTTCAGTTCTCTTGTACTTAAGTCGTCATTGCGCCTTTTGTATTAAATTTGGACGCAATTTCTGTGTTTCATCGTCAATAAGAATGTCCAAGGGATACAGTAAACCTGAAGTTAAATATCGGAATCTAAAACTGGACTCACAGGAGGGGTTCAAATCATAGAAAGTTAGAGCTTCAGTCCTCTTGTACTTATGTCGGCATTGTGGCTTTGGTATTAAATTCGGATGCAATTTCTGTGTTTCATCGTCAATAAGAAGATCCAAGGGATACAGTGAACCTGAAGTTAAGCATCGGAATCTAAAACTGGACTCACAGGAGGGGTTCAAATCATAGAAAGTTAGAGTATCAGTCCTCTTGTACTTAAGTCGGCATTGTGCCTTTTTTATTAAATTCGGTTGCAATTTCTGTGTTTCATCGTCAGTAAGAAGGTCCAAGGGATACAGTAAACCTGAAGTGATGCATCGGAAACTAAAACTGGATTCACAGGAGGGATTCAAATCACAGAAAGTTAGAGTTTCAGTCCTCTTGTACTTAAGTCGTCATTGTGTCGTTTTTATTAAATTCGGGTGCAATTTCTGTTTTTCATCGTCAATAAGAAGGTCCAAGGGATAGAGTAAACCTGAAGTTAGGCATCGGAATCTAAAACTGGACTCACAGGAGGGGTTCAAATCATAGAAAGTTGGAGTATCAGTCCTCTCGTACTTAAGTCGGCATTGTACCTTTTTTATTATATTCGGATGCAGTATCTGTGTTTCATCGTCAATAAGAAGGTCCAAGGGATACAGTAAACCTGAAGTAAAGCATCGGAAACTAAAACTGGACACACAGCAGAGGTTCAAATCATAAAAAGATAGAGTATCAGTCCTCCTGTACGTAAGTCGGCATTGTGCCTTTTGTATTAAATTCGGATGCAATTTCTATGTTTCATCGTCAATAAGAAGGTCCAAGGGATACAGTAAACCTGAAGTGAAGCATCGGAAACTTAAACTGGACTCACAGCAGAGGTTCAAATCATAGAAAGTTACAGTTTCAGTCCTCTTGTACTTAAGTCGGCATTGTGCCTTTTGTATTAAATTCGGATGCAATTTCTGTGTTTCATCGTCAATAAGAAGGTGCAAGGGATACAGTAAACCTGAAGTGAAGCATCGGAAACTAAAACTGGACTCACAGCAGAGGTTCAAATCATAGAAAGTTAGAGTTTCAGTCCTCTTGTACTTAAGTAGGCATTGCGCTTTTTGTATTAAATTTGGATGCAATTTCTGTTTTTCATCGTCAATAAGAAGATCCAAAGGATATAGTAAACCTGAAGTGAAGCATCGGAAACTAAAACTGGACTCACAGCAGGGGTTCAAATCATAGAAAGTTAGAGTTTCAGTCCTCTTGTACTTAAGTCGTCATTGTGAATTTTGTATTAAATTCGGATGCAATTTCTGTGTTTCATCGTCAATAGGAAGGTCCAAGGCATACAGTAAACCAGAAGTTAAGCATCGGATTCTAAAACTGGACTCACAGGAGGGGTTCAAATCATAGAAAGTTAGAGTATCAGTCCTCTTGTACTTAAGTCGGCATTGTGCCTTTTTTATTAAATTCGGATGCAATTTCTGTGTTTCATCGTCAGTAAGAAGGTCCAAGGGATACAGTAAACCTGAAGTGAAGCATCGGAAACTAAAACTGGACTCACAGGAGGGGTTCAAATCATAGAGAGTTAGAGTATCAGACCTCTTGTACTTAAGTCGTCATTGTGTCGTTTGTATTAAATTCGGATGCAATTTCTATGTTTCATCGTCAATAAGAAGGTCCAAGGGATAGAGTAAACCTGAAGTAAAGCATCGGAATCTAAAACTGGACTCACAGCAGGGGTTCAAATCATAGAAAGTTGGAGTATCAGTCCTCTCGTACTTAAGTCGGCATTGTGCCTTTTTTATTAAATTCGCATGCAGTATCTGTGTTTCATCGTCAATAAGAAGGTCCAAGGGATACAGTAAACCTGAAGTGAAACATCGGAAACTTAAACTGGACTCACAGGAGAGGTTCAAATCATATAAAGTTAGAGTATCAGTCCTCTTGTACTTAAGTCGGCATTGAGCCTTTTGTATTAAATTCGGATGCAATTTCTGTGTTTCATCGTCAATAAGAAGGTCCAAAGGATACAGTAAACCTGAAGTGAAACATCGGAAACTTAAACTGGACTCACAGGAGAGGTTCAAATCATATAAAGTTAGAGTTTCAGTCCTCTTGTACTTAAGTCGGCATTGTGAGTTTTGTATTAAATTCGGATGCAATTTCTGTGTTTCATCGTCAATAGGAAGGTCCAAGGGATACAGTAAACCAGAAGTTAAGCATCGGATTCTAAAACTGGACTCACAGGAGGGGTTCAAACCATAGAAAGTTAGAGTATCAGTCCTCTTGTACTTAAGTCGGCATTGTGCCTTTTTTATTAAATTCGGATGCCATTTCTGTGTCTCATCGTCAGTAAGAAGGTCCAAGGGATACAGTAAACCTGAAGTGAAGCATCGGAAACTAAAACTGGACTCACAGGAGGGGTTCAAATCATAGAGAGTTAGAGTATCAGACCTCTTGTACTTAAGTCGTCATTGTGTCGTTTTTATTAAATTCGGATGCAATTTCTATGTTTCATCGTCAATAAGAAGGTCCAAGGGATAGAGTAAACCTGAAGTTAAGCATCGGAATCTAAAACTGGACTCACAGGAGGGGTTCAAATCATAGAAAGTTGGAGTATCAGTCCTCTCGTACTTAAGTCGGCATTGTGCCTTTTTTATTAAATTCGGATGCAGTATCTGTGTTTCATCGTCCATAAGAAGGTCCAAGGGATACAGTAAACCTGAAGTGAAGCATCGGAAACTAAAACTGGACACACAGCAGAGGTTCAAATCATAGAAAGTTAGAGTATCAGTCCTCTTGTACTTAAGTAGGCATTGCGCCTTTTGTATTGCATTCGGATGCAATTTCTGTTTTTCATCGTCAATAAGAAGATCCAAAGGATATAGTAAACCTGAAGTGAAGCATCGGAAACTAAAACTGGGTCACAGCAGAGGTTCAAATCATAGAAAGTTAGAGTTTCAGTCCTCTTGTACTTAAGTCGTCATTGTGCCTATTGTATTTAATTCGGACGCAATTTCTGTGTTTCATCGTCCATAAGAAGGTCCAAGGGATACAGTAAACCAGAAGTTAAGTATCGGAATCTGAAACTCGACTCACAGGAGGGGTTCAAATCATAGAAAGTTAGAGTATTAGTCTTCTTGTACTTAAGTCGGCATTGTGTCCTTTGTATTAAATTCGGATCCAATTTCTGTGTTTCATCGTCAATAAGAAGGTCTAAGGGATACAGTAAACCTGAAGTTAAGCATCGGAATCTAAAACTGGTCTCACAGCAGTGGTTCAAATCATAGAAAGTTAGAGTTTCAGTCCTCTTGTACTTAAGTCGGCATTGTGCCTTTTATATTAAATTCGGATGCAATTTTTGTGTTTCATCGTCAATAAGGAGGTCCAAAGGATACAGTAAACCTGAAGTTATGCATCGGAATCTAAAACTGGACTCACAGGACGGGTTCAAATCATAGAAAGTTAAAGTACCAGTCCTCTTGTACTTAAGTCGGCATTGTGCATTATTTATTAAATTCGGATGCAATTGCTGTGTTTCATCGTCACTAAGAAGGTCCCAGGGTACAGTAAATGTGAAGTGAAGCATCGGAAACTAAAACTGGACTCACAGCAGAGGTTCAAATCATAGAAAGTTAGAGCTTCAGTCCTCTTGTACGTCAGTCGGCATTGTGCCTTTAGTATTAAATTCGGATGAAATTTCTGTGTTTCATCGTCAATAAGAAGGTCCAAGGGATACAGTAAACCTTAAGTGAAGCATCAGAAACTAAAACAGGACTCACAGCAGAGGTTCAAAACATAGAAAGTTAGAGTTTCAGTCCTCTTGTACTTAAGTCGGCATTGTGCCTTTTTTATTAAATTCGGATGCAATTTCTGTGTTTCATCGTCAATAAGATGGTCCTAGGGATACAGTAAACCTGAAGTGAAGCATCAGAAACTAAAGCTGGACTCACAGCAGAGGTTCAAATCATAGAAAGTTAGAGTATCAGTCCTCTTGTACTTAAGTCGGCATTGTGCCTTTTGTATTAAATTCGGATGCAATTTCTGTGTTTCATCGTCAATAAGAAGGTCTAAGGGATACAGTAAACCTGAAGTGAGACATTGGAAACTTAAACTGGACTCACAGCAGCGGTTCAAATCATATAAAGTTAGAGTTTCAGTCCTCTTGTACTTAAGTCGGCATTGTGCCTTTTGTATTAAATTCGGATGCAATTTCTGTGTTTCATCGTCAATAGGAAGGTCCAAGGGATACAGTAAACCAGAAGTTAAGCATCGGAATCTAAAACTGGACTCACAGGAGGGGTTCAAATCATAGAAAGTTAGAGTGTCAGTCCTCTTGTACTTAAGTCGGCATTGTGCCTTTTTTATTAAATTCGGATGCAATTTCTGTGTTTCATCGTCAGTAAGAAGGTCCAAGGGATACAGTAAACCTGAAGTGAAGCATCGGAAACTAAAACTGGATTCACAGGAGGGATTCAAATCACAGAAAGTTAGAGTTTCAGTCCTCTTGTACTTAAGTCGTCATTGTGTCGTTTTTATTAAATTCGGGTGCAATTTCTGTTTTTCATCGTCAATAAGAAGGTCCAAGGGATAGAGTAAACCTGAAGTTAGGCATCGGAATCTAAAACTGGACTCACAGGAGGGGTTCAAATCATAGAAAGTTGGAGTATCAGTCCTATCGTACTTAAGTCGGCATTGTGCCTTTTTTATTATATTCGGATGCAGTATCTGTGTTTCATCGTCAATAAGAAGGTCCAAGGGATACAGTAAACCTGAAGTAAAGCATCGGAAACTAAAACTGGACACACAGCAGAGGTTCAAATCATTGAAAGATAGCGTATCAGTCCTCCTGTACGTAAGTCGGCATTGTGCCTTTTGTATTAAATTCGGATGCAATGTCTATGTTTCATCGTCAATAAGAAGGTCCAAGGGATACAGTAAACCTGAAGTGAAGCATCGGAAACTTAAACTGGACTCACAGCAGAGGTTCAAATCATAGAAAGTTACAGTTTCAGTCCTCTTGTACTTAAGTCGGCATTGTGCCTTTTGTATTAAATTCGGATGCAATTTCTGTGTTTCATCGTCAATAAGAAGGTGCAAGGGATACAGTAAACCTGAAGTGAAGCATCGGAAACTAAAACTGGACTCACAGCAGGGGTTCAAATCATAGAAAGTTGGAGTATCAGTCCTCTCGTACTTAAGTCGGCATTGTGCCTTTTTTATTAAATTCGGATGCAGTATCTGTGTTTCATCGTCAATAAGAAGGTCCAAGGGATACAGTAAACCTGAAGTGAAACATCGGAAACTTAAACTGGACTCACAGGAGAGGTTCAAATCATATAAAGTTAGAGTTTCAGTCCTCTTGTACTTAAGTCGGCATTGTGCCTTTTGTATTAAATTCGGATGCAATTTCTGTGTTTCATCGTCAATAGGAAGGTCCAAGGGATACAGTAAACCAGAAGTTAAGCATCGGATTCTAAAACTGGACTCACAGGAGGGGTTCAAACCATAGAAAGTTAGAGTATCAGTCCTCTTGTACTTAAGTCGGCATTGTGCCTTTTTTATTAAATTCGGATGCCATTTCTGTGTCTCATCGTCAGTAAGAAGGTCCAAGGGATACAGTAAACCTGAAGTGAAGCATCGGAAACTAAAACTGGACTCACAGGAGGGGTTCAAATCATAGAGAGTTAGAGTATCAGACCTCTTGTACTTAAGTCGTCATTGTGTCGTTTTTATTAAATTCGGATGCAATTTCTATGTTTCACCGTCAATAAGAAGGTCCAAGGGATAGAGTAAACCTGAAGTTAAGCATCGGAATCTAAAACTGGACTCACAGGAGGGGTTCAAATCATAGAAAGTTGGAGTATCAGTCCTCTCGTACTTAAGTCGGCATTGTGCCTTTTTTATTAAATTCGGATGCAGTATCTGTGTTTCATCGTCCATAAGAAGGTCCAAGGGATACAGTAAACCTGAAGTGAAGCATCGGAAACTAAAACTGGACACACAGCAGAGGTTCAAATCATAGAAAGTTAGAGTATCAGTCCTCTTGTACTTAAGTAGGCATTGCGCCTTTTGTATTGCATTCGGATGCAATTTCTGTTTTTCATCGTCAATAAGAAGATCCAAAGGATATAGTAAACCTGAAGTGAAGCATCGGAAACTAAAACTGGGTCACAGCAGAGGTTCAAATCATAGAAAGTTAGAGTTTCAGTCCTCTTGTACTTAAGTCGTCATTGTGCCTATTGTATTTAATTCGGACGCAATTTCTGTGTTTCATCGTCAATAAGAAGGTCCAAGGGATACAGTAAACCAGAAGTTAAGTATCGGAATCTGAAACTCGACTCACAGGAGGGGTTCAAATCATAGAAAGTTAGAGTATTAGTCTTCTTGTACTTAAGTCGGCATTGTGTCCTTTGTATTAAATTCGGATCCAATTTCTGTGTTTCATCGTCAACAAGAAGGTCTAAGGGATACAGTAAACCTGAAGTTAAGCATCGGAATCTAAAACTGGTCTCACAGCAGTGGTTCAAATCATAGAAAGTTAGAGTTTCAGTCCTCTTGTACTTAAGTCGGCATTGTGCCTTTTATATTAAATTCGGATGCAATTTTTGTGTTTCATCGTCAATAAGGAGGTCCAAAGGATACAGTAAACCTGAAGTTAAGCATCGGAATCTAAAACTGGACTCACAGGACGGGTTCAAATCATAGAAAGTTAAAGTACCAGTCCTCTTGTACTTAAGTCGGCATTGTGCATTATTTATTAAATTCCGATGCAATTGCTGTGTTTCATCGTCACTAAGAAGGTCCAGGGGTACAGTAAATGTGAAGTGAAGCATCGGAAACTAAAACTGGACTCACAGCAGAGGTTCAAATCATAGAAAGTTAGAGCTTCAGTCCTCTTGTACTTCAGTCGGCATTGTGCCTTTAGTATTAAATTCGGATGAAATTTCTGTGTTTCATCGTCAATAAGAAGGTCCAAGGGATACAGTAAACCTTAAGTGAAGCATCAGAAACTAAAACAGGACTCACAGCAGAGGTTCAAAACATAGAAAGTTAGAGTTTCAGTCCTCTTGTACTTAAGTCGGCATTGTGCCTTTTTTATTAAATTCGGATGCAATTTCTGTGTTTCATCGTCAATAAGATGGTCCTAGGGATACAGTAAACCTGAAGTGAAGCATCAGAAACTAAAGCTGGACTCACAGCAGAGGTTCAAATCATAGAAAGTTAGAGTATCAGTCCTCTTGTACTTAAGTCGGCATTGTGCCTTTTGTATTAAATTCGGATGCAATTTCTGTGTTTCATCGTCAATAAGAAGGTCTAAGGGATACAGTAAACCTGAAGTGAGACATTGGAAACTTAAACTGGACTCACAGCAGCGGTTCAAATCATATAAAGTTAGAGTTTCACTCCTCTTGTACTTAAGTCGGCATTGTGCCTTTTGTATTAAATTCGGATGCAATTTCTGTGTTTCATCGTCAATAGGAAGGTCCAAGGGATACAGTAAACCAGAAGTTAAGCATCGGAATCTAAAACTGGACTCACAGGAGGGGTTCAAATCATAGAAAGTTAGAGTATCAGTCCTCTTGTACTTAAGTCGGCATTGTGCCTTTTTTATTAAATTCGGATGCAATTTCTGTGTTTCATCGTCAGTAAGAAGGTCCAAGGGATACAGTAAACCTGAAGTGAAGCATCGGAAACTAAAACTGGATTCACAGGAGGGATTCAAATCACAGAAAGTTAGAGTTTCAGTCCTCTTGTACTTAAGTCGTCATTGTGTCGTTTTTATTAAATTCGGGTGCAATTTCTGTTTTTCATCGTCAATAAGAAGGTCCAAGGGATAGAGTAAACCTGAAGTTAGGCATCGGAATCTAAAACTGGACTCACAGGAGGGGTTCAAATCATAGAAAGTTGGAGTATCAGTCCTCTCGTACTTAAGTCGGCATTGTGCCTTTTTTATTATATTCGGATGCAGTATCTGTGTTTCATCGTCAATAAGAAGGTCCAAGGGATACAGTAAACCTGAAGTAAAGCATCGGAAACTAAAACTGGACACACAGCAGAGGTTCAAATCATTGAAAGATAGCGTATTAGTCCTCCTGTACGTAAGTCGTCATTGTGCCTTTTGTATTAAATTCGGATGCAATGTCTATGTTTCATCGTCAATAAGAAGGTCCAAGGGATACAGTAAACCTGAAGTGAAGCATCGGAAATTTAAACTGGACTCACAGCAGAGGTTCAAATCATAGAAAGTTACAGTTTCAGTCCTCTTGTACTTAAGTCGGCATTGTGCCTTTTGTATTAAATTCGGATGCAATTTCTGTGTTTCATCGTCAATAGGAAGGTCCAAGGGATACAGTAAACCAGAAGTTAAGCATCGGAATCTAAAACTGGACTCACAGGAGGGGTTCAAATCATAGAAAGTTAGAGTATCAGTCCTCTTGTACTTAAGTCGGCATTGTGCCTTTTTTATTAAATTCGGATGCAATTTCTGTGTTTCATCGTCAGTAAGAAGGTCCAAGGGATACAGTAAACCTGAAGTGAAGCATCGGAAACTAAAACTGGACTCACAGCAGGGGTTCAAATCATAGAAAGTTGGAGTATCAGTCCTCTCGTACTTAAGTCGGCATTGTGCCTTTTTTATTAAATTCGGATGCAGTATCTGTGTTTCATCGTCAATAAGAAGGTCCAAGGGATACAGTAAACCTGAAGTGAAACATCGGAAACTTAAACTGGACTCACAGGAGAGGTTCAAATCATATAAAGTTAGAGTATCAGTCCTCTTGTACTTAAGTCGGCATTGAGCCTTTTGTATTAAATTCGGATCCAATTTCTGTGTTTCATCGTCAATAAGAAGGTCCAAAGGATACAGTAAAACTGAAGTGAAACATCGGAAACTTAAACTGGACTCACAGGAGAGGTTCAAATCATATTAAGTTAGAGTTTCAGTCCTCTTGTACTTAAGTCGGCATTGTGCCTTTTGTATTAAATTCGGATGCAATTTCTGTGTTTCATCGTCAATAGGAAGGTCCAAGGGATACAGTAAACCAGAAGTTAAGCATCGGATTCTAAAACTGGACTCACAGGAGGGGTTCAAACCATAGAAAGTTAGAGTATCAGTCCTCTTGTACTTAAGTCGGCATTGTGCCTTTTTTATTAAATTCGGATGCCATTTCTGTGTCTCATCGTCAGTAAGAAGGTCCAAGGGATACAGTAAACCTGAAGTGAAGCATCGGAAACTAAAACTGGACTCACAGGAGGGGTTCAAATCATAGAGAGTTAGAGTATCAGACCTCTTGTACTTAAGTCGTCATTGTGTCGTTTTTATTAAATTCGGATGCAATTTCTATGTTTCATCGTCAATAAGAAGGTCCAAGGGATAGAGTAAACCTGAAGTTAAGCATCGGAATCTAAAACTGGACTCACAGGAGGGGTTCAAATCATAGAAAGTTGGAGTATCAGTCCTCTCGTACTTAAGTCGGCATTGTGCCTTTTTTATTAAATTCGGATGCAGTATCTGTGTTTCATCGTCCATAAGAAGGTCCAAGGGATACAGTAAACCTGAAGTGAAGCATCGGAAACTAAAACTGGACACACAGCAGAGGTTCAAATCATAGAAAGTTAGAGTATCAGTCCTCTTGTACTTAAGTAGGCATTGCGCCTTTTGTATTGCATTCGGATGCAATTTCTGTTTTTCATCGTCAATAAGAAGATCCAAAGGATATAGTAAACCTGAAGTGAAGCATCGGAAACTAAAACTGGGTCACAGCAGAGGTTCAAATCATAGAAAGTTAGAGTTTCAGTCCTCTTGTACTTAAGTCGTCATTGTGCCTATTGTATTTAATTCGGACGCAATTTCTGTGTTTCATCGTCAATAAGAAGGTCCAAGGGATACAGTAAACCAGAAGTTAAGTATCGGAATCTGAAACTCGACTCACAGGAGGGGTTCAAATCATAGAAAGTTAGAGTATTAGTCTTCTTGTACTTAAGTCGGCATTGTGTCCTTTGTATTAAATTCGGATCCAATTTCTGTGTTTCATCGTCAATAAGAAGGTCTAAGGGATACAGTAAACCTGAAGTTAAGCATCGGAATCTAAAACTGGTCTCACCGCAGTGGTTCAAATCATAGAAAGTTAGAGTTTCAGTCCTCTTGTACTTAAGTCGGCATTGTGCCTTTTATATTAAATTCGGATGCAATTTTTGTGTTTCATCGTCAATAAGGAGGTCCAAAGGATACAGTAAACCTGAAGTTAAGCATCGGAATCTAAAACTGGACTCACAGGACGGGTTCAAATCATAGAAAGTTAAAGTACCAGTCCTCTTGTACTTAAGTCGGCATTGTGCATTATTTATTAAATTCGGATGCAATTGCTGTGTTTGATCGTCACTAAGAAGGTCCCAGGGTACAGTAAATGTGAAGTGAAGCATCGGAAACTAAAACTGGACTCACAGCAGAGGTTCAAATCATAGAAAGTTAGAGCTTCAGTCCTCTTGTACTTCAGTCGGCATTGTGCCTTTAGTATTAAATTCGGATGAAATTTCTGTGTTTCATCGTCAATAAGAAGGTCCAAGGGATACAGTAAACCTTAAGTGAAGCATCAGAAACTAAAACAGGACTCACAGCAGAGGTTCAAAACATAGAAAGTTAGAGTTTCAGTCCTCTTGTACTTAAGTCGGCATTGTGCCTTTTTTATTAAATTCGGATGCAATTTCTGTGTTTCATCGTCAATAAGATGGTCCTAGGGATACAGTAAACCTTAAGTGAAGCATCAGAAACTAAAGCTGGACTCACAGCAGAGGTTCAAATCATAGAAAGTTAGAGTATCAGACCTCTTGTACTTAAGTCGGCATTGTGCCTTTTGTAATAAATTCGGATGCAATTTCTGTGTTTCATCGTCAATAAGAAGGTCTAAGGGATACAGTAAACCTGAAGTGAGACATTGGAAACTTAAACTGGACTCACAGCAGCGGTTCAAATCATATAAAGTTAGAGTTTCAGTCCTCTTGTACTTAAGTCGGCATTGTGCCTTTTGTATTAAATTCGGATGCAATTTCTGTGTTTCATCGTCAATAGGAAGGTCCAAGGGATACAGTAAACCAGAAGTTAAGCATCGGAATCTAAAACTGGACTCACAGGAGGGGTTCAAATCATAGAAAGTTAGAGTATCAGTCCTCTTGTACTTAAGTCGGCATTGTGCCTTTTTTATTAAATTCGGATGCAATTTCTGTGTTTCATCGTCAGTAAGAAGGTCCAAGGGATACAGTAAACCTGAAGTAAAGCATCGGAAACTAAAACTGGATTCACAGGAGGGATTCAAATCACAGAAAGTTAGAGTTTCAGTCCTCTTGTACTTAAGTCGTCATTGTGTCGTTTTTATTAAATTCGGGTGCAATTTCTGTTTTTCATCGTCAATAAGAAGGTCCAAGGGATAGAGTAAACCTGAAGTTAGGCATCGGAATCTAAAACTGGACTCACAGGAGGGGTTCAAATCATAGAAAGTTGGAGTATCAGTCCTCTCGTACTTAAGTCGGCATTGTGCCTTTTTTATTATATTCGGATGCAGTATCTGTGTTTCATCGTCAATAAGAAGGTCCAAGGGATACAGTAAACCTGAAGTAAAGCATCGGAAACTAAAACTGGACACACAGCAGAGGTTCAAATCATTGAAAGATAGCGTATCAGTCCTCCTGTACGTAAGTCGGCATTGTGCCTTTTGTATTAAATTCGGATGCAATGTCTATGTTTCATCGTCAATAAGAAGGTCCAAGGGATACAGTAAACCTGAAGTGAAGCATCGGAAACTTAAACTGGACTCACAGCAGAGGTTCAAATCATAGAAAGTTACAGTTTCAGTCCTCTTGTACTTAAGTCGGCATTGTGCCTTTTGTATTAAATTCGGATGCAATTTCTGTGTTTCATCGTCAATAAGAAGGTGCAAGGGATACAGTAAACCTGAAGTGAAGCATCGGAAACTAAAACTGGACTCACAGCAGAGGTTCAAATCATAGAAAGTTAGAGTTTCAGTCCTCTTGTACTTAAGTAGGCATTGCGCCTTTTGTATTAAATTTGGATGCAATTTCTGTTTTTCATCGTCAATAAGAAGATCCAAAGGATATAGTAAACCTGAAGTGAAGCATCGGAAACTAAAACTGGACTCACAGGAGGGGTTCAAATCATAGAAAGTTAGAGTATCAGTCCTCTTGTACTTAAGTCGGCATTGTGCCTTTTTTATTAAATTCGGATGCAATTTCTGTGTTTCATCGTCAGTAAGAAGGTCCAAGGGATACAGTAAACCTGAAGTGAAGCATCGGAAACTAAAACTGGACTCACAGGAGGGGTTCAAATCATAGAGAGTTAGAGTATCAGACCTCTTGTACTTAAGTCGTCATTGTGTCGTTTGTATTAAATTCGGATGCAATTTCTATGTTTCATCGTCAATAAGAAGGTCCAAGGGATAGAGTAAACCTGAAGTTAAGCATCGGAATCTAAAACTGGACTCACAGCAGGGGTTCAAATCATAGAAAGTTGGAGTATCAGTCCTCTCGTACTTAAGTCGGCATTGTGCCTTTTTTATTAAATTCGGATGCAGTATCTGTGTTTCATCGTCAATAAGAAGGTCCAAGGGATACAGTAAACCTGAAGTGAAACATCGGAAACTTAAACTGGACTCACAGCAGAGGTTCAAATCATATAAAGTTAGAGTTTCAGTCCTCTTGTACTTAAGTCGGCATTGTGCCTTTTGTATTAAATTCGGATGCAATTTCTGTGTTTCATCGTCAATAGGAAGGTCCAAGGGATACAGTAAACCAGAAGTTAAGCATCGGGTTCTAAAACTGGACTCACAGGAGGGGTTCAAATCATATAAAGTTAGAGTTTCAGTCCTCTTGTACTTAAGTAGGCATTGCGCCTTTTGTATTGCATTCGGATGCAATTTCTGTTTTTCATCGTCAATAAGAAGATCTAAAGGATATAGTAAAACTGAAGTGAAGCATCGGAAACTAAAACTGGGTCACAGCAGAGGTTCAAATCATAGAAAGTTAGAGTTTCAGTCCTCTTGTACTTAAGTCGTCATTGTGCCTATTGTATTTAATTCGGACGCAATTTCTGTGTTTCATCGTCAATAAGAAGGTCCAAGGGATACAGTAAACCAGAAGTTAAGTATCGGAATCTGAAACTCGACTCAAAGGAGGGGCTCAAATCATAGAAAGTTAGAGTATTAGTCTTCTTGTACTTAAGTCGGCATTGTGTCCTTTGTATTAAATTCGGATCCAATTTCTGTGTTTCATCGTCAATAAGAAGGTCTAAGGGATACAGTAAACCTGAAGTTAAGCATCGGAATCTAAAACTGGTCTCACAGCAGTGGTTCAATTCATAGAAAGTTAGAGTTTCAGTCCTCTTGTACTTAAGTCGGCATTGTGCCTTTTATATTAAATTCGGATGCAATTTTTGTGTTTCATCGTCAATAAGGATGTCCAAAGGATACAGTAAACCTGAAGTTAAGCATCGGAATCTAAAACTGGACTCACAGGACGGGTTCAAATCATAGAAAGTTAAAGTACCAGTCCTCTTGTACTTAAGTCGGCATTGTGCATTATTTATTAAATTCGGATGCAATTGCTGTGTTTCATCGTCACTAAGAAGGTCCCAGGGTACAGTAAATGTGAAGTGAAGCATCGGAAACTAAAACTGGACTCACAGCAGAGGTTCAAATCATAGAAAGTTAGAGCTTCAGTCCTCTTGTACTTCAGTCGGCATTGTGCCTTTAGTATTAAATTCGGATGAAATTTCTGTGTTTCATCGTCAATAAGAAGGTCCAAGGGATACAGTAAACCTTAAGTGAAGCATCAGAAACTAAAACAGGACTCACAGCAGAGGTTCAAAACATAGAAAGTTAGAGTTTCAGTCCTCTTGTACTTAAGGCGGCATTGTGCCTTTTGTATTAAATTCGGAAGCAATTTCTGTGTTTCATCGTCAATAGGAAGGTCCAAGGGATACAGTAAACCTGAAGTGAAGCATCGGAAACTAAAACTGGACTCACAGCAGACGTTCAAATCATAGAAAATTAGAGTTTCAGTCCTCTTGTACTTAAGTCGGCATTGTGCCTTTTGTATAAAATTCGGATGCAATTTCTGTGTTTCATCGTCAATAAGAGGGACCAAGGGATACAGTAAACCCGAAGTGAAGCATCGGAATCTAAAACTGGACTCACAGGAGAGGTTCAAATCATAGAAAGTTAGAGTATCAGTCCTCTTGTACTTAAGTCGGCACTGTGCCTTTTGTATTAAATTCGGATGCAATTTCTGTGTTTCATCGTCAATAAGAAGGTCCAAGGGATACAGTAAACCAGAAGTTAAGCATCGGAAACTAAAACTGGACTCACAGCAGAGGTTCAAATCATAGAAAGGTTGAGTTTCAGTCCTCTTGTACGTAAGTCGGCATTGTGCCTTTTGTATTAAATTCGAATGCAATTTCTGTGTTTCATCGTCAATAAGAAGGTCCAAGGGATACAGTAAACCTGAAGTGAAGCATCGGAAACTAAAACTGGACTCACAGCAGAGGTTCAAATAATAGAAAGTTAGAGTTTCAGTCCTCTTGTACTTAAGTCGGCATTGTGCCTTTTGTATTAAATTCGGATGCAATTTCTGTGTTTCATCGTCAATAAGAAGGTCCAAGGGATACAGTAAACCAGAAGTGAAGCATCGGAAACTAAAACTGGACTCACAGCAGAGGTTCAAATCATAGAAAGTTAGAGTTTCAGTCCTCTTGTACTTAAGTCGGCATTGTGCCTTTTGTATTAAATTCGGATGCAATTTCTATGTTTCATCTTCAATAAGAAGGTCCAAGGGATACAGTAAACCTGAAGTGAAGCATCGGAAACTAAAACTGGACTCACAGCAGAGGTTCAAATCATAGAAAGTGAGAGTTTCAGTCCTCTTATACTTAAGTCGGCAATTTGCCTTTTGTATTAAATTCGGATGCAATTTCTGTGTTTCATCGTCAATAAGAAGGTCCAAGGGATACAGTAAACCTAAAGTGAAGCATCGGAATCTAAAACTGGACTCACAGCAGAGGTTCAAATCATAGAAAGTTAGAGTTTCAGTCCTCTTGTACTTAAGTCGGCATTGTGCCTTTTGTATTAAATTCGGATGCAATTTCTATGTTTCATCTTCAATAAGAAGGTCCAAGGGATACAGTAAACCTGAAGTGAAGCATCGGAAACTAAAACTGGACTCACAGCAGAGGTTCAAATCATAGAAAGTGAGAGTTTCAGTCCTCTTATACTTAAGTCGGCAATTTGCCTTTTGTATTAAATTCGGATGCAATTTCTGTGTTTCATCGTCAATAAGAAGGTGCAAGGGATACAGTAAACCTAAAGTGAAGCATCGGAATCTGAAACTGGACTCACAGGAGGGGTTCAAATCATAGAAAGTTAGAGTATCAGTCCTCTTGTACTTAAGTCGGCATTGTGCCTTTTTTATTAAACGGATGCAATTTCTGTGTTTCATCGTCAATAAGATGGTCCAAGGGATACAGTAAACCTGAAGTGAAGCATCGGAAACTAAAACTGGACTCACAGCAGAGGTTCAAATCATAGAAAGTTAGAGCTTCAGTCCTCTACATCTACCTACATCTACATTGATACTCCGCAAGCCACCCAACGGTGTGTGGCGGAGGGCACTTTACGTGCCACTGTCATTACCTCCCTATCCTGTTCCAGTCGCGTATGGTTCGCGGGAAGAACGACTGTCTGAAAGCCTCCGTGCCCGCTCTAATCTCTCTAATTTTACATTCGTGATCTCCTCGGGAGGTATAAGTAGGGGGAAGCAATATATTCGATACCTCATCCAGAAACGCACCCTCTCGAAACCTGGACAGCAAGCTACACCGCGATGCAGAGCGCCTCTCTTGCAGAGTCTGCCACTTGAGTTTATTAAACATCTCCGTAACGCTATCACGGTTAGCAAATAACCCGGTGACGAAACGCGCCGCTCTTCTTTGGATCTTTTCTATCTCCTCCGTCAACCCGACCTGGTACGGATCCCACACTGATGAGCAATACTCAAGTATAGGTCGAACGAGTGTTTTGTAAGCCACCTGCTTTGTTGATGGACTACATTTTCTAAGCACTCTCCCAATGAATCTCAACCTGGTACCCGCCTTACCAACAATTAATTTTATATGATCATTCCACTTCAAATCGTTCCGTACGCATACTCCCAGATATTTTACAGAAGTAACTGCTACCAGTGTTTGTTCCGCTACCATATAATCATACAATAAAGGATCCTTCTTTCTATGTATTCGCAATACATTACATTTGTCTATGTTAAGGGTCAGTTGCCACTCCCTGCACCAAGTGCCTATCCGCTGCAGATCTTCCTGTATTTCGCTACAATTTTCTAATGCAGCAACTTCTCTGTATACTACAGCATCATCCGCGAAAAGCCGCATGGAACTTCCGACACTATCTACTAAGTCATTTATATATATTGTGAAAAGCAATGGTCCCATAACACTCCCCTGTGGCACGCCAGAGGTTACTTTAACGTCTGTAGACGTCTCTCCATTGATAACAACATGCTGTGTTCTGTTTGCTAAAAACTCTTCAATCCAGCCACACAGCTGGTCTGATATTCCGTAGGCTCTTACTTTGTTTATCAGGCGACAGTGCGGAACTGTATCGAACGCCTTCCGGAAGTCAAGAAAAGTAGCATCTACCTGGGAGCCTGTATCTAATATTTTCTGGGTCTCATGAACAAATAAGGCGAGTTGGGTCTCACACGATCGCTGTTTCCGGAATCCATGTTGATTCCTACATAGTAGATTCTGGGTTTCCAGAAATGACATGATACGCGAGCAAAAAACATGTTCTAAAATTCTACAAGAGATCGACGTAAGAGATATAGGTCTATAGTTTTGCGCATCTGCTCGACGACCCTTCTTGAAGACTGGGACTATCTGTGCTCTTTTCCAATCATTTGGAACCCTCCGTTCCTCTAGAGTCTTGCGGTACACGGCTGTTAGAAGGGGGGCAAGTTCTTTCGCGTACTCTGTGTAGAATCGAATTGGTATCCCGTCAGGTCCAGTAGACTTTCCTCTATTGAGTGATTCCAGTTGCTTTTCTAATCCTTGGACACTTATTTCGATGTCAGCCATTTTTTCGTTTGTGCGAGGATTTAGAGAAGGAACTGCAGTGCGGTCTTCCTCTGTGAAACAGCTTTGGAAAAAGGTGTTTAGTATTTCAGCTTTACGCGTGTCATCCTCTGTTTCAATGCCATCATCATCCCGTAGTGTCTGGATATGCTGTTTCGAGCCACTTACTGATTTAACGTAAGACCAGAACTTCCTAGGATTTTCTGTCAAGTCGGTACATAGAATTTTACTTTCGAATTCAATGAACGCTTCACGCATAGCCCTCCTTACGCTAACTTTGACATCGTTTAGCTTCTGTTTGTCTGAGAGGTTTTGGCTGCGTTTAAACTTGGAGTGGAGCTCTCTTTGCTTTCGCAGTAGTTTCCTAACTTTGTTGTTGTACCACGGTGGGTTTTTCCCGTCCCTCACAGTTTTACTCGGCACGTACCTGTCTAAAACGCATTTTACGATTGCCTTGAACTTTTTCCATAAACACTCAACATTGTCAGTGTCGGAACAGAAATTTTCGTTTTGATCTGTTAGGTAGTCTGAAATCTGCCTTCTATTACTCTTGCTAAACAGATAAACCTTCCTCCCTTTTTTTATATTCCTATTAACTTCCATTTTCAGGGATGCTGCAACGGCCTTATGATCACTGTTTCCCTGTTCTGTACATACAGAGTCGAAAAGTTCGGGTCTGTTTGTTATCAGTAGGTCCAAGATGTTATCTCCACGGGTCGGTTCTCTGTTTAATTGCTCGAGGTAATTTTCGGATAGTGCACTCAGTATAATGTCACTCGATGCTCTGTCCCTACCACCCGTCCTAAACATCTGAGTGTCCCAGTCTATATCTGGTAAATTGAAATCTCCACCTAAGACTATAACATGCTGAGAATATTTATGTGAAATGTATTCCAAATTTTCTCTCAGTTGTTCTGCCACCAATGCTGCTGAGTCGGGAGTTCGGTAAAAGGAGCCAATTATTAACCTAGTTCGGTTGTTTAGTGTAACCTCCGCCCATAATAATTCACAGGAACTATCCACTTCTACTTCACTACAGGATAAACTACTACTAACAGCGACGAACACTCCACCACCGGTTGCATGCAATCTATCCTTTCTAAACACCGTCTGTACCTTTGTAAAAATTCAGGCAGATTTTATCTCTGGCTTAAGCCAGCTTTCTGTACCTATAACGATTTCAGCTTCGGTGCTTTCTATCAGCGCTTGAAGTTCCGGTACTTTACCAACGCAGCTTCGACAGTTGACAATTACAATACCGATTGCTGCTTGGTCCCCGCATGTCCTGACTTTGCCCCACACCCGTTGAGGCTGTTGCCCTTTCTGTACTTGCCCAAGGCCATCTAACCTAAAAAACCGCCCAGCCCACGCCACACAACCCCTGCTACCCGTGTAGCTGCTTGTTGCGTGTAGTGGACTAATGACCTATCCTCTTGTACTTAAGTCGGCATTGTGCCTTTTGTATTAAATTCGGATGCAATTTCTGTGTTTCATCGTCAATAAGAAGGTCCAAGGGATACAGTAAACCTGAAGTGAAGCATCGGAAACTAAAACTGGACTCACAGCAGAGGTTCAAAACATAGAAAGTTAGAGTTTCAGTCCTCTTGTACTTAAGTCGGCATTGTGCCTTTTGTATTAAATTCGGATGCAATTTCTGTGTTTCATCGTCAATAAGAAGGTCCAAGGGATACAGTAAACCTGAAGTGAAGCATCGGAAACTAAAACTGGACTCACAGCAGAGGTTCAAATCATAGAAAGTTAGAGTTTCAGTCCTCTTGTACTTAAGTCGGCATTGTGCCTTTTGTATTAAATTCGGATGCAATTTCTATGTTTCATCTTCAATAAGAAGGTCCAAGGGATACAGTAAACCTGAAGTGAAGCATCGGAAACTAAAACTGGACTCACAGCAGAGGTTCAAATCATAGAAAGTGAGAGTTTCAGTCCTCTTGTACTTAAGTCGTCATTGTGCCTATTGTATTTAATTCGGACGCAATTTCTGTGTTTCATCGTCAATAAGAAGGTCCAAGGGATAGAGTAAACCTGAAGTTAAGCATTGGAATCTAAAACTGGACTCACAGGAGGGGTTCAAATCATAGAAAGTTGGAGTATCAGTCCTCTCGTACTTAAGTCGGCATTGTGCCTTTTTTATTAAATTCGGATGCAGTATCTGTGTTTCATCGTCCATAAGAAGGTCCAAGGGATACAGTAAACCTGAAGTGAAGCATCGGAAACTAAAACTGGACACACAGCAGAGGTTCAAATCATAGAAAGTTAGAGTATCAGTCCTCTTGTACTTAAGTAGGCATTGCGCCTTTTGTATTGCATTCGGATGCAATTTCTGTTTTTCATCGTCAATAAGAAGATCCAAAGGATATAGTAAACCTGAAGTGAAGCATCGGAAACTAAAACTGGGTCACAGCAGAGGTTCAAATCATAGAAAGTTAGAGTTTCAGTCCTCTTGTACTTAAGTCGTCATTGTGCCTATTGTATTTAATTCGGACGCAATTTCTGTGTTTCATCGTCAATAAGAAGGTCCAAGGGATACAGTAAACCAGAAGTTAAGTATCGGAATCTGAAACTGGACTCACAGGAGGGGTTCAAATCATAGAAAGTTAGAGTATTAGTCTTCTTGTACTTAAGTCGGCATTGTGTCTTTTGTATTAAATTCGGATCCAATTTCTGTGTTTCATCGTCAATAAGAAGGTCTAAGGGATACAGTAAACCTGAAGTTAAGCATCGGAATCTAAAACTGGTCTCACAGCAGTGGTTCAATTCATAGAAAGTTAGAGTTTCAGTCCTCTTGTACTTAAGTCGGCATTGTGCCTTTTGTATTAAATTCGGATGCAATTTTTGTGTTTCATCGTCAATAAGGAGGTCCAAAGGATACAGTAAACCTGAGGTTAAGCATCGGAATCTAAAACTGGACTCACAGGACGGGTTCAAATCATAGAAATTTAAAGTACCAGTCCTCTTGTACTTAAGTCGGCATTGTGCCTTTTTTATTAAATTCGGATGCAATTGCTGTGTTTCATCGTCACTAAGAAGGTCCCAGGGTACAGTAAATGTGAAGTGAAGCATCGGAAACTAAAACTGGACTCACAGCAGAGGTTCAAATCATAGAAAGTTAGAGCTTCAGTCCTCTTGTACTTCAGTCGGCATTGTGCCTTTAGTATTAAATTCGGATGAAATTTCTGTGTTTCATCGTCAATAAGAAGGTCCAAGGGATACAGTAAACCTTAAGTGAAGCATCAGAAACTAAAACAGGACTCACAGCAGAGGTTCAAAACATAGAAAGTTAGAGTTTCAGTCCTCTTGTACTTAAGTCGGCATTGTGCCTTTTGTATTAAATTCGGATGCAATTTCTGTGTTTCATCGTCAATAAAAAGGTCCAAGGGATACAGTAAACCTGAAGTTCAGCATCGGAAACTAAAACTGGACTCACAGCAGAGGTTCAAATCATAGAAAATTAGAGTTTCAGTCCTCTTGTACTAAAGTCGGCATTGTGCCTTTTGTATTAAATTCGGATGCAATGTCTGTGTTTCATCGTCAATAAGAGGGTCCAAGGGATACAGTAAACCCGAAGTGAAGCATCGGAATCTAAAACTGGACCCACAGGAGAGGTTCAAATCATAGAAAGTTAGAGTATCAGTCCTCTTGTACTTAAGTCGGCATTGAGCCTTTTGTATTACATTCGGATGCAATTTCTGTGTTTCATCGTCAATAAGAAGGTCCAAGGGATACAGTACAATTGAAGTGAAGCATCGGAAACTAAAACTGGACTCACAGCAGAGGTTCAAAACATAGAAAGTTAGAGTTTCAGTCCTCTTGTACTTAAGTCGGCGTTGTGCCTTTTGTATTAAATTCGGATGCAATTTCTGTGTTTCATCGTCAATAAGAAGGTCCACGGGATACAGTAAACCTGAAGTGAAGCATCGGAAACTAAAACTGGACTCACAGCAGAGGTTCAAAACATAGAAAGTTAGAGTTTCAGTCCTCTTGTACTTAAGTCGGCATTGTGCCTTTTGTTTTAAATTCGGATGCAATTTCTGTGTTTCATCGTCAATAAGAAGGTCCAAGGGATACAGTAAACCTGAAGTTAAGCATCGGAAACTAAAACTGGACTCACAGCAGAGGTTCAAATCATAGAAAATTAGAGTTTCAGTCCTCTTGTACTAAAGTCGGCATTGTGCCTTTTGTATTAAATTCGGATGCAATGTCTGTGTTTCATCGTCAATAAGAGGGTCCAAGGGATACAGTAAACCCGAAGTGAAGCATCGGAATCTAAAACTGGACCCACAGGAGAGGTTCAAATCATAGAAAGTTAGAGTATCAGTCCTCTTGTACTTAAGTCGGCATTGAGCCTTTTGTATTAAATTCGGATGCAATTTCTGTGTTTCATCGTCAATAAGAAGGTCCAAGGGATACAGTAAACCTGAAGTGAAGCATCGGAAACTAAAACTGGACTCACAGCAGAGGTTCAAAACATAGAAAGTTAGAGTTTCAGTCCTCTTGTACTTAAGTCGGCATTGTGCCTTTTGTATTAAATTCGGATGCAATTTCTGTGTTTCATCGTCAATAAGAAGGTCCAAGGGATACAGTAAACCTGAAGTTAAGCATCGGAAACTAAAACTGGACTCACAGCAGAGGTTCAAATCATAGAAAATTAGAGTTTCAGTCTTCTTGTACTAAAGTCGGCATTGTGCCTTTTGTATTAAATTCGGATGCAATTTCTGTGTTTCATCGTCAATAAGAGGGTCCAAGGAATACAGTAAACCCGAAGTGAAGCATCGGAATCTAAAACTGGACCCACAGGAGAGGTTCAAATCATAGAAAGTTAGAGTATCAGTCCTCTTGTACTTAAGTCGGCATTGTGCCTTTTTTATTAAATTCGGATGCAATTTCTGTGTTTCATCGTCAATAAGAAGGTCCATGGGATACAGTAAACCAGAAGTTAAGCATCGGAAACTAAAACTGGACTCACAGCAGAGGTTCAAATCATAGAAAGTTAGAGTTTCAGTCCTCTTGTACGTAAGTCGGCATTGTGCATTTGTATTAAATTCGAATGCAAATTCTGTGTTTCATCGTCAATAAGAAGGTCCAAGGGATACAGTAAACCTGAAGTAAAGCATCGTTAACTAAAACTGGACTCACAGCAGAGGTTCAAATCATAGAAAGCTAGAGTTTCAGTCCTCTTGTACGTAAGTCGGCATTGTGCCTTTTGTATTAAATTCGGAAGCAATTTCTGTGTTTCATCATCAATAAGAAGGTCCAAGGGATACAGTAAACCTGAAGTGAAGCATCGGAAACTAAAACTGGACTCACAGGAGAGGTTCAAATCATAGAAAGTTAGAGTATCAGTCCTCTTGTACTTAAGTCGGCATTGTGCCTTTTGTATTAAATTCGCATGCAATTTCTGTGTTTCATCGTCAATAAGAAGGTCCGAGGGATACAGTAAACCAGAAGTTAAGGATCGGAAACTAAAACTGGACTCACAGCAGAGGTTCAAATCATAGAAAGTTAGAGTTTCAGACCTCTTGTACGTAAGTCGGCATTGTGCCTTTTGTGTTAAATTCGAATGCAATTTCTGTGTTTCGTCGTCAATAAGAAGGTCCAAGGGATACAGTAAACCTGAAGTGAAGCATCGGAAACTAAAACTGGACTCACAGCAGTGGTTCAAATCATAGAAAGTTAGAGTTTCAGTCCTCTTGTACTTAAGTCGGCATTGTGCCTTTTGTATTAAATTCGGATGCATTTTCTGTATTTCATCGTCAATAAGGAGGTCCAAGGGATACAGTAAACCTGAAGTTACGCATCGGAATCTAAAACTGGACTCACAGGAGGGGTTCAAATCATAGAAATTTAAAGTACCAGTCCTCTTGTACTTAAGTCGGCATTGTGCCTTTTTTATTAATTTTGGATGCAATTTCTGTGTTTCATCGTCAATAAGAAGGTCCAAGGGATACAGTAAACCTGAAGTTAAGCATCGGAATCTAAAACTGGACTCACAGGAGGGGTTCAAATCATAGAAAGTTAGAGTATCAGTCCTCTTGTACTTAAGTCGGCATTGTGACTTTTTTATTAAATTCGGATGCAATTTCTGTGTTTCATCGTCAATAAGAAGGTTCAAGGGATACAGTAAACCTGAAGTTATGCATCGGAATCTAAAACTGGACTCAACAGGAGGGGTTCAAATCATAGAATGTTAGAGTATCAGTCCTCTTGTACTTAAGTCGGCATTGTGCCTTTTTTATTAAATTCGGATGCAATTTCTGTGTTTCATCGTCAATAAGAAGGTCCCAGGGATACAGTAAATGTGAAGTGAAGCATCGGAAACTAAAACTGGACTCACAGCAGAGGTTCAAATCATAGAAAGTTAGAGCTTCAGTCCTCTTGTACATAAGTCGGCATTGTGCCTTTTGTATTAAATTCGGATGCAATTCCTGTGTTTCATCGTCAATAAGAAGGTCCAAGGGATACAGTAAACCTGAAGTGAAGCATCGGAATCTAAAACTGGACTCACAGGAGGGGTTCAAATCATAGAAAGTTAGAGTATCAGTCCTCTTGTACTTAAGTCGTCATTGTGTCCTTTTTATTAAATTCGGATGCAATTTCTGTGTTTCATCGTCAATAAGAAGGTCCAAGGGATACAGTAAACCTGAAGTTAAGCATCGGAATCTAAAACTGGACTCACAGGAGGGGTTCAAATCACAGAAAGTTAGAGTATCAGTACTCTTGTACTTAAGTCGGCATTGTGCCTTTTTTATTAAATTCGGATGCAATTTCTGTGTTTCATCGTCAATAAGAAGGTCCAAGGGATACAGTAAACCTGAAGTGAAGCATCGGAAACTAAAACTGGACTCACAGCAGAGGTTCAAATCATAGAAAGTTAGAGTATCAGTCCTCTTGTACTTAAGGCGGCATTGTGCCATTTGTATTAAATTCGGATGCAATTTCTGTGTTTCATCGTCAATAAGAAGGTCCAAGGGATACAGTAAACCAGAAGTGAAGCATCGGAAACTAAAACTGGACTCACAGCAGAGGTTCAAATCATAGAAAGTTAGAGTTTCAGTCCTCTTGTACTTAAGTCGGCATTGTGTCCTTTGTATAAAAATCGGATGCAATTTTTGTGTTTCATCGTCAATAAGAAGGTCCAAGGGATACTGTAAACCTGAAGTGAAACATCGGAATCTTAAACTGGACTCACAGCAGAGGTTCAAATCACAGAAAGTTAGAGTTTCAGTCCTCTTGTACTTAAGTCGGCATTGTGCCTTTTGTATTAAATTCGGATGGAATTTCTGTGTTTCATCGTCAATAGGAAGGTCCAAAAGATACAGTAAACCAGACGTTAAGCGTCGGAATCTAAAACTGGACTCACACGAGGGGTTCAAATCATAGAAGGTTAGAGTATCAGTCCTCTTGTACTTAAGTCGGCATTGTGCCTTTTTTATTAAATTCAGATGCCATTTCTGTGTCTCATCGTCAGTAAGAAGGTCCAAGGGATACAGTAAACCTGAAGTGAAGCATCGGAATCTAAAACTGGACTCACAGGAGGGGTTCAAATCATAGAAAGTTAGAGTATCAGTCATATTGTACTTAAGTCGTCATTGTGTCGTTTTTATTAAATTCGGATGCAATTTCTGTGTTTCATCGTCAATAAGAAGGTGCAAGGGATACAGTAAACCTGAAGTGAAGCATCGGAAACTTAAACTGGACTCACAACAGAGGTTCAAATCATAGAAAGTTACAGTTTCAGTCCTCTTGTACTTAAGTCGGCATTGTGCCTTTTGTATTAAATTCGGAAGCAATTTCTATGTTTCATCGTCAATAAGAAGGTCCAAGGGATACAGTAAACCTGAAGTGAAGCATCGGAAACTAAAACTGGACTCACAGCAGAGGTTCAAATCATAGAAAGTTAGAGTTTCAGTCCTCTTGTACTTAAGTCAGCATTGTGCCTTTTGTATTAAATTCGGTTGCAATTTCTGTGTTTCATCGTCAATAAGAAGATCCAAGGGATACAGTAAACCTGAAGTGAAGCATCGGAAACTAAAACTGGACTCACAGCAGAGGTTCAAATCATAGAAAGTTAGAGTTTCAGTCCTCCTGTACTTAAGTCGGCATTGTGCCTTTTGTGTTAAATTTGGACGCAATTTCTGTGTTTCATCGTCAATAAGAAGGTCCAAGGGATACAGTAAACCTGAAGTGAAGCATCGGAAACTAAAACTGGACTCACAGCAGAGGTTCAATTCATAGAAAGTTAGAGTATCAGTCCTCTTGTACTTAAGTCGGCATTGTGCCATTTGTATTACATTCGGACGCAATTTCTGTGTTTCATCGTCAATAAGAAGGTCCAAGGGATACGGTAAACCTGAGGTGAAGCATCGGAAACTTAAACTGGACTCACAACAGAGGTTCAAATCATAGAAAGTTACAGTTTCAGTCCTCTTGTACTTAAGTCGGCATTGTGCCTTTTGTATTAAATTCGGAAGCAATTTCTGTGTTTCATCGTCAATAAGAAGGTCCAAGGGATACAGTAAACCTGAAGTGAAGCATCGGAAACTAAAACTGGACTCACAGCAGAGGTTCAAATCATAGAAAGTTAGAGTATCAGTCCTCTTGTTCTTAAGTCGGCATTGTGCCTTTTGTATTAAATTCGGATGCAATTTCTGTGTTTCATCGTCAATAAGAAGATCCAAGGGATACAGTAAACCTGAAGTGAAGCATCGGAAACTAAAACTGGACTGACAGCAGAGGTTCAAATCATAGAAAGTTAGAGTTTCAGTCCTCTTGTACTTAAGTCGGCATTGTGCCTTTTGTTTTAAATTTGGATGCAATTTCTGTGTTTCATCGTCAATAAGAAGGTCCAAGGGATACAGTAAACCAGAAGTTAAGCATCGGAATCTGAAACTGGACTCACAGAAGGGGTTCAAATCATAGAAAGTTAGAGTGTTAGTCCTCTTGTACTTAAGTCGGCATTGTGCCTTTTGTATTAAATTCGGATTCAATTTCTGTGTTTCATCGTCAATAAGAAGGTCCAAGGGATACAGTAAACCTGAGACTAAGCATCGGAATCTAAAACTGGTCTCACAGCAGTGGTTCAAATCATAGAAAGTTAGAGTTTCAGTCCTCTTGTACTTAAGTCGGCATTGTGCCTTTTGTATTAAATTCGGATGCAATTTCTGTGTTTCATCGTCAATAAGAAGGTCCAAGGGAAACAGTTAACCTGACGTGAAGCATCGGAAACTAAAACTGGACTCACAGCATAGGTTCAAATCATAGAAAGTTAGAGTATCAGTCCTCTTGTACTTAAGTCGGCATTGTGCCTTTTGTATTAAATTCGGATGCAATTTCTGTGTTTCATCGTCAATAAGAAGATCCAAGTTATACAGTAAACCAGAAGTTAAGCATCGGAAACTAAAACTGGACTCATAGCAGAGGTTCAAATCATAGAAAGTTAGAGTTTCAGTCCTCTTGTACTTAAGTCGGCATTGTGCCTTTTGTATTAAATTCGGATGCAATTTCTGTGCTTCATCGTCAATAAGAAGGTCCAAGGGATACAGTAAACCTGAAGTGAAGCATCGGAATCTAAAACTGGACTCACAGGAGGGGTTCAAATCATAGAAAGTTAGAGTATCAGTCCTCTTGTACTTAAGTCGTCATTGTGTCGTTTTTATTAAATTCGGATGCAATTTCTGTGTTTCATCGTCAATAAGAAGGTCCAAGGGATACAGTAAAAGTGAAGTTAACCATCGGAATCTAAAACTGGACTCACAGGAGGGGTTCAAATCACAGAAAGTTAGAGTATCAGTACTCTTGTACTTAAGTCGGCATTGTGCCTTTTTTATTAAATTCGGATGCAATTTCTGTGTTTCATCGTCAATAAGAAGGTCCAAGGGATACAGTAAACCTGAAGTGAAGCATCGGAAACTAAAACTGGACTCACAGCAGAGGTTCAAATCATAGAAAGTTAGAGTATCAGTCCTCTTGTACTTAAGGCGGCATTGTGGCATTTGTATTAAATTCGGATGCAATTTCTGTGTTTCATCGTCAATAAGAAGGTCCAAGGGATACAGTAAACCTGAAGTGAAGCATCGGAAACTAAAACTGGACTCACAGCAGAGGTTCAAATCATAGAAAGTTAGAGTTTCAGTCCTCTTGTACTTAAGTCGGCATTGTGCCCTTTGTATAAAAATTCGGATGCAATTTTTGTGTTTCATCGTCAATAAGAAGGTCCAAGGGATACTGTAAACCTGAAGTGAAACATCGGAATCTTAAACTGGACTCACAGCAGAGGTTCAAATCACAGAAAGTTAGAGTTTCAGTCCTCTTGTACTTAAGTCGGCATTGTGCCTTTTGTATTAAATTCGGATGGAATTTCTGTGTTTCATCGTCAATAGGAAGGTCCAAAAGATACAGTAAACCAGACGTTAAGCGTCGGAATCTAAAACTGGACTCACACGAGGGGTTCAAATCATAGAAGGTTAGAGTATCAGTCCTCTTGTACTTAAGTCGGCATTGTGCCTTTTTTATTAAATTCAGATGCCATTTCTGTGTCTCATCGTCAGTAAGAAGGTCCAAGGGATACAGTAAACCTGAAGTGAAGCATCGGAATCTAAAACTGGACTCACAGGAGGGGTTCAAATCATAGAAAGTTAGAGTATCAGTCATATTGTACTTAAGTCGTCATTGTGTCGTTTTTATTAAATTCGGATGCAATTTCTGTGTTTCATCGTCAATAAGAAGGTCCAAGGGATACAGTAACCCTGAAGTGAAGCATCGGAAACTTAAACTGGACTCACAACAGAGGTTCAAATCATAGAAAGTTACAGTTTCAGTCCTCTTGTACTTAAGTCGGCATTGTGCCTTTTGTATTAAATTCGGAAGCAATTTCTATGTTTCATCGTCAATAAGAAGGTCCAAGGGATACAGTAAACCTGAAGTGAAGCATCGGAAACTAAAACTGGACTCACAGCAGAGGTTCAAATCATAGAAAGTTAGAGTTTCAGTCCTCTTGTACTTAAGTCAGCATTGTGCCTTTTGTATTAAATTCGGATGCAATTTCTGTGTTTCATCGTCAATAAGAAGATCCAAGGGATACAGTAAACCTGAAGTGAAGCATCGGAAACTAAAACTGGACTCACAGCAGAGGTTCAAATCATAGAAAGTTAGAGTTTCAGTCCTCCTGTACTTAAGTCGGCATTATGCCTTTTGTATTAAATTTGGACGCAATTTCTGTGTTTCATCGTCAATAAGAAGGTCCAAGGGATACAGTAAACCTGAAGTGAAGCATCGGAAACTAAAACTGGACTCACAGCAGAGGTTCAATTCATAGAAAGTTAGAGTATCAGTCCTCTTGTACTTAAGTCGGCATTGTGCCATTTGTATTACATTCGGATGCAATTTCTGTGTTTCATCGTCAATAAGAAGGTCCAAGGGATACGGTAAACCTGAGGTGAAGCATCGGAAACTTAAACTGGACTCACAACAGAGGTTCAAATCATAGAAAGTTACAGTTTCAGTCCTCTTGTACTTAATTCGGCATTGTGCCTTTTGTATTAAATTCGGAAGCAATTTCTGTGTTTCATCGTCAATAAGAAGGTCCAAGGGATACAGTAAACCTGAAGTGAAGCATCGGAAACTAAAACTGGACTCACAGCAGAGGTTCAAATCATAGAAAGTTAGAGTATCAGTCCTCTTGTACTTAAGTCGGCATTGTGCCTTTTGTATTAAATTCGGATGCAATTTCTGTGTTTCATCGTCAATAAGAAGATCCAAGGGATACAGTAAACCTGAAGTGAAGCATCGGAAACTAAAACTGGACTGACAGCAGATGTTCAAATCATAGAAAGTTAGAGTTTCAGTCCTCTTGTACTTAAGTCGGCATTGTGCCTTTTGTTTTAAATTTGGATGCAATTTCTGTGTGTCATCGTCAATAAGAAGGTCCAAGGGATACAGTAAACCAGAAGTTAAGCATCGGAATCTGAAACTGGACTCACAGAAGGGGTTCAAATCATAGAAAGTTAGAGTGTTAGTACTCTTGTACTTAAGTCGGCATTGTGCCTTTTGTATTAAATTCGGATTCAATTTCTGTGTTTCATCGTCAATAAGAAGGTCCAAGGGATACAGTAAACCTGAGACTAGGCATCGGAATCTAAAACTGGTCTCACAGCAGTGGTTCAAATCATAGAAAGTTAGAGTTTCAGTCCTCTTGTACTTAAGTCGGCATTGTGCCTTTTGTATTAAATTCGGATGCAATTTCTGTGTTTCATCGTCAATAAGAAGGTCCAAGGGATACAGTTAACCTGACGTGAAGCATCGGAAACTAAAACTGGACTCACAGCATAGGTTCAAATCATAGAAAGTTAGAGTATCAGTCCTCTTGTACTTAAGTCGGCATTGTGCCTTTTGTATTAAATTCGGATGCAATTTCTGTGTTTCATCGTCAATAAGAAGATCCAAGTTATACAGTAAACCAGAAGTTAAGCATCGGAAACTAAAACTGGACTCATAGCAGAGGTTCAAATCATAGAAAGTTAGAGTTTCAGTCCTCTTGTACTTAAGTCGGCATTGTGCCTTTTGTATTAAATTCGGATGCAATTTCTCTGTTTCATCGTCAATAAGAAGGTCCAAGGGATACAGTAAACCTGAAGTTAAGCATCGGAATCTAAAACTGGTCTCACAGGAGGGGTTCAAATCATAGAAAGTTAGAGTATCAGTCCTCTTGTACTTAAGTCGGCATTGTGCCTTTTTTATTAAATTCGGATGCAATTTCTGTGTTTCATCGTCAATAAGAAGGTCCAAGGGATACAGTAAACCTGAAGTGAAGCATCGGAAACTAAAACTGGACTCACAGCAGAGGTTAAAATCATAGAAAGTTAGAGTATCAGTCCTCTTGTACTTAAGTCGGCATTGTGCCATTTGTATTAAATTCGGATGCAATTTCTGTGTTTCATCGTCAATAAGAAGGTCCAAGGGATACAGTAAACTTGAAGTGAAGCATCGGAAACTTAAACTGGACTCACAACAGAGGTTCAAATCATAGAAAGTTACAGTTTCAGTCCTCTTGTACTTAAGTCGGCATTGTGCCTTTTGTATTAAATTCGGAAGCAATTTCTGTGTTTCATCGTCAATAAGAAGGTCCAAGGGATACAGTAAACCTGAAGTGAAGCATCGGAAACTAAAACTGGACTCACAGCAGAGGTTCAAATCATAGAAAGTTAGAGTATTAGTCCTCTTGTACTTAAGTCGGCATTGTGCCTTTTGTATTAAATTCGGATGCAATTTCTGTGTTTCATCGTCAATAAGAAGATCCAAGGGATACAGTAAACCTGAAGTGAAGCATCGGAAACTAAATTGGACTCACAGCAGAGGTTCAAATCATAGAAAGTTAGAGTTTCAGTCCTCTTGTACTTAAGTCGGCATTGTGCCTTTTGTATTAAATTTGGATGCAATTTCTGTGTTTCATCGTCAATAAGAGGGTCCAAGGGATACAGTAAAAATGAAGTGAAGCATCGGAATTTAAAACTGGACTCACAGCAGAGGTTCAAAACATAGAAAGTTAGAGTTTCAGTCCTCTTGTACGTAAGTCGGCATTGTGCATTTTGTATTAAATTCGGATGCAATCTCTGTGTTTCATCGTCAATAAGAAGCTCCAAGCGATACAGTAAACCTGAAGTGAAGTTTCGGAAACTAAAACTGGACTCACAGCAGAGGTTCAAATCATAGAAAGTTAGAGTATCAGTCCTCTTGTACTTAAGGCGGCATTGTGCCATTTGTATTAAATTCGGATGCAATTTCTGTGTTTCATCGTCAATAAGAAGGTCCAAGGGATACAGTAAACCTGAAGTGAAGCATCGGAAACTAAAACTGGACTCACAGCAGAGGTTCAAATCATAGAAAGTTAGAGTTTCAGTCCGCTTGTACTTCAGTCGGCATTGTGCCCTTTGTATAAAAATTCGGATGCAATTTTTGTCTTTCATCGTCAATAAGAAGGTCCAAGGGATACTGTAAACCTGAAGTGAAACATCGGAATCTTAAACTGGACTCACAGCAGAGGTTCAAATCACAGAAAGTTAGAGTTTCAGTCCTCTTGTACTTAAGTCGGCATTGTGCCTTTTGTATTAAATTCGGATGGAATTTATGTGTTTCATCGTCAATAGGAAGGTCCAAAAGATACAGTAAACCAGACGTTAAGCGTCGGAATCTAAAACTGGACTCACACGAGGGGTTCAAATCATAGAAGGTTAGAGTATCAGTCCTCTTGTACTTAAGTCGGCATTGTGCCTTTTTTATTAAATTCAGATGCCATTTCTGTGTCTCATCGTCAGTAAGAAGGTCCAAGGGATACAGTAAACCTGAAGTGAAGCATCGGAATCTAAAACTGGACTCACAGGAGGGGTTCAAATCATAGAAAGTTAGAGTATCAGTCATATTGTACTTAAGTCGTCATTGTGTCGTTTTTATTAAATTCGGATGCAATTTCTGTGTTTCATCGTCAATAAGAAGGTCCAAGGGATACAGTAAACCTGAAGTGAAGCATCGGAAACTTAAACTGGACTCACAACAGAGGTTCAAATCATAGAAAGTTACAGTTTCAGTCCTCTTGTACTTAAGTCGGCATTGTGCCTTTTGTATTAAATTCGGAAGCAATTTCTATGTTTCATCGTCAATAAGAAGGTCCAAGGGATACAGTAAACCTGAAGTGAAGCATCGGAAACTAAAACTGGACTCACAGCAGAGGTTCAAATCATAGAAAGTTAGAGTTTCAGTCCTCTTGTACTTAAGTCAGCATTGTGCCTTTTGTATTAAATTCGGATGCAATTTCTGTGTTTCATCGTCAATAAGAAGATCCAAGGGATACAGTAAACCTGAAGTGAAGCATCGGAAACTAAAACTGGACTCACAGCAGAGGTTCAAATCATAGAAAGTTAGAGTTTCAGTCCTCCTGTACTTAAGTCGGCATTGTGCCTTTTGTATTAAATTTGGACGCAATTTCTGTGTTTCATCGTCAATAAGAAGGTCCAAGGGATACAGTAACCAGAAGTTAAGCATCGGAATCTGAAACTGGACTCACAGGAGGGGTTCAAATCATAGAAAGTTAGAGTATTAGTCCTCTTGTACTTAAGTCGGCATTGTGCCTTTTGTATTAAATGCGGATCCAATTTCTGTGTTTCATCGTCAATAAGAAGGTCCAAGGGATACAGTAAACCTCAGGTTAAGCATCGGAATCTAAAACTGTTCTCACAGCAGTGGTCAAATCATAGAAAGTTAGAGTTTCAGTCCTCTTGTACTTAAGTCCGCATTGTGCCTTTTGTATTAAATTCGAATGGAAATTCTGTGTTTCATCGTCAATAGGAAGGTCCAAGGGATACAGTAAACCAGAAGTTAAGCGTCGGAATCTAAAACTGGACTCACAGGAGGGGTTCAAATCATAGAAGGTTAGAGTATCAGTCCTCTTGTACTTAAGTCGGCATTGTGCCTTTTTTATTAAATTCGGATGCAATTTCTGTGTTTCATCGACAATAAGATGGTCCAAGGGATACAGTAAACCTGAAGTGAAGCATCAGAAACTAAAACTGGACTAACAGCAGAGGTTCAATTCATAGAAAGTTAGAGTATCAGTCCTCTTGTACTTAAGTCGGCATTGTGCCTTTTTTATTAAATTCGGATGCAATTTCTGTGTTTCATCGTCAATAAGAAGGTCCAAGGGATACAGTAAACCTGAAGTGAAGCATCGGAAACTAAAACTGGACTCACAGCAGAGGTACAATTCATAGAAAGTTGGAGTATCAGTCCTCTTGTACTTAAGTCGGCATTGTGCCATTTGTATTACATTCGGATGCAATTTCTGTGTTTCATCGTCAATAAGAAGGTCCAAGGGATACGGTAAACCTGAGGTGAAGCATCGGAAACTTAAACTGGACTCACAACAGAGGTTCAAATCATAGAAAGTTACAGTTTCAGTCCTCTTGTACTTAAGTCGGCATTGTGCCTTTTGTATTAAATTCGGAAGCAATTTCTGTGTTTCATCGTCAATAAGAAGGTCCAAGGGATACAGTAAACCTGAAGTGAAGCATCGGAAACTAAAACTGGACTCACAGCAGAGGTTCAAATCATAGAAAGTTAGAGTATCAGTCCTCTTGTACTTTGGTCGGCATTGTGCCTTTTGTATTAAATTCGGATGCAATTTCTGTGTTTCATCGTCAATAAGAAGATCCAAGGGATACTGTAAACCTGAAGTGAAGCATCGGAAACTAAAACTGGACTGACAGCAGAGGTTCAAATCATAGAAAGTTAGAGTTTCAGTCCTCTTGTACTTAAGTCGGCATTGTGCCTTTTGTATTAAATTTTGATGCAATTTCTGTGTTTCATCGTCAATAAGAAGGTCCAAGGGATACAGTAAACCAGACGTTAAGCATCGGAATCTGAAACTGGACTCACAGAAGGGGTTCAAATCATAGAAAGTTAGAGTGTTAGTCCTCTTGTACTTAAGTCGGCATTGTGCCTTTTGTATTAAATTCGGATTCAATTTCTGTGTTTCATCGTCAATAAGAAGGTCCAAGGGATACAGTAAACCTGAGACTAAGCATCGGAATCTAAAACTGGTCTCACAGCAGTGGTTCAAATCATAGAAAGTTAGAATTTCAGTCCTCTTGTACTTAAGTCGGCATTGTGCCTTTTGTATTAAATTCGGATGCAATTTCTGTGTTTCATCGTCAATAAGAAGGTCCAAGGGATACAGTTAACCTGACGTGAAGCATCGGAAACTAAAACTGGACTCACAGCATAGGTTCAAATCATAGAAAGTTAGAGTATCAGTCCTCTTGTACTTAAGTCGGCATTGTGCCTTTTGTATTAAATTCGGATGCAATTTCTGTGTTTCATCGTCAATAAGAAGATCCAAGTTATACAGTAAACCAGAAGTTAAGCATCGGAAACTAAAACTGGACTCATAGCAGAGGTTCAAATCATAGAAAGTTAGAGTTTCAGTCCTCTTGTACTTAAGTCGGCATTGTGCCATTTGTATTAAATTCTAATGCAATTTCTGTGTTCCATCGTCAATAAGAAGGTCCAAGGGATACAGTAAACCTGAAGTGAAGCATCGGAAACTTAAACTGGACTCACAGGAGGGGTTCAAATCATAGAAAGTTACAGTTTCAGTCCTCTTGTACTTAAGTCGGCATTGTGCCTTTTGTATTAAATTCGGAAGCAATTTCTGTGTTTCATCGTCAATAAGAAGGTCCAAGGGATACAGTAAACCTGAAGTGAAGCATCGGAAACTAAAACTGGACTCACAGCAGAGGTTCAAATCATAGAAAGTTAGAGTATTAGTCCTCTTGTACTTAAGTCGGCATTGTGCCTTTTGTATTAAATTCGGATGCAATTTCTGTGTTTCATCGTCAATAAGAAGATCCAAGGGATACAGTAAACCTGAAGTGAAGCATCGGAAACTAAATTGGACTCACAGCAGAGGTTCAAATCATAGAAAGTTAGAGTTTCAGTCCTCTTGTACTTAAGTCGGCATTGTGCCTTTTGTATTAAATTTGGATGCAATTTCTGTGTTTCATCGTCAATAAGAAGGTCCAAGGGATACAGTAAACCAGAAATTAAGCATCGGAATCTGAAACTGGACTCACAGGAGGGGTCCAAATCATAGAAAGTTAGAGTGTTAGTCCTCTCGTACTTAAGTCGGCATTGTGCCTTTTGTATTAAATTCGGATTCAAATTCTGTGTTTCATCGTCAATACGAAGGTCCAAGGGATACAGTAAACCTGAGGTTAAGCATCGGAATCTAAAACTGGTCTCACAGCAGTGGTTCAAATCATAGAAAGTTAGAGTTTCAGTCCTCTTGTACTTAAGTCGGCATTGTGCCTTTTGTATTAAATTCGGATGCAATTTCTGTGTTTCATCGTCAATAAGAAGGTCCAAGGGATACAGTAAACCTGAAGTTAAGCATCGGAATCTAAAACTGGACTCACAGGAGGGGTTCAAATCATAGAAAGTTAGAGTACCAGTCCTCTTGTACATAAGTCGGCGTTGTGCCTTTTGTATTAAATTTGAATGCAATTTCTGTGTTTCATCGTCAATAAGAAGGTCCAAGGGATACAGTAAACCTGACGTGAAGCATCGGAAACTAAAACTGGACTCACAGCAGAGGTTCAAATCATAGAAAGTTAGAGTATCAGTCCTCTAGTACTTAAGTCGGCATTGTGCCTTTTTTATTAAATTCGGATGCAATTTCTGTGTTTCATCGACAATAAGATGGTCCAAGGGATACAGTAAACCTGAAGTGAAGCATCAGAAACTAAAACTGGACTCACAGCAGAGGTTCAATTCATAGAAAGTTAGAGTATCAGTCCTCTTGTACTTAAGTCGGCATTGTGCCTTTTTTATTAAATTCGGATGCAATTTCTGTGTTTCATCGTCAATAAGAAGGTCCAAGGGATACAGTAAACCTGAAGTGAAGCATCGGAAACTAAAACTGGACTCACAGCAGAGGTTCAATTCATAGAAAGTTAGAGTATCAGTCCTCTTGTACTTAAGTCGGCATTGTGCCATTTGTATTACATTCGGATGCAATTTCTGTGTTTCATCGTCAATAAGAAGGTCCAAGGGATACGGTAAACCTGAGGTGAAGCATCGGAAACTTAAACTGGACTCACAACAGAGGTTCAAATCATAGAAAGTTACAGTTTCAGTCCTCTTGTACTTAAGTCGGCATTGTGCCTTTTGTATTAAATTCGGAAGCAATTTCTGTGTTTCATCGTCAATAAGAAGGTCCAAGGGATACAGTAAACCTGAAGTGAAGCATCGGAAACTAAAACTGGACTCACAGCAGAGGTTCAAATCATAGAAAGTTAGAGTATCAGTCCTCTTGTACTTAAGTCGGCATTGTGCCTTTTGTATTAAATTCGGATGCAATTTCTGTGTTTCATCGTCAATAAGAAGATCCAAGGGATACAGTAAACCTGAAGTGAAGCATCGGAAACTAAAACTGGACTGACAGCAGAGGTTCAAATCATAGAAAGTTAGAGTTTCAGTCCTCTTGTACTTAAGTCGGCATTGTGCCTTTTGTATTAAATTTGGATGCAATTTCTGTGTTTCATCGTCAATAAGAAGGTCCAAGGGATACAGTAAACCAGAAGTTAAGCATCGGAATCTGAAACTGGACTCACAGAAGGGGTTCAAATCATAGAAAGTTAGAGTGTTAGTCCTCTTGTACTTAAGTCGGCATTGTGCCTTTTGTATTAAATTCGCATTCAATTTCTGTGTTTCATCGTCAATAAGAAGGTCCAAGGGATACAGTAAACCTGAGACTAAGCATCGGAATCTAAAACTGGTCTCACAGCAGTGGTTCAAATCATAGAAAGTTAGAGTTTCAGTCCTCTTGTACTTAAGTCGGCATTGTGCCTTTTGTATTAAATTCGGATGCAATTTCTGTGTTTCATCGTCAATAAGAAGGTGCAAGGGATACATTTAACCTGACGTGAAGCATCGGAAACTAAAACTGGACTCACAGCATAGGTTCAAATCATAGAAAGTTAGAGTATCAGTCCTCTTGTACTTAAGTCGGCATTGTGCCTTTTGTATTAAATTCGGATGCAATTTCTGTGTTTCATCGTCAATAAGAAGATCCAAGTTATACAGTAAACCAGAAGTTAAGCATCGGAAACTAAAACTGGACTCATAGCAGAGGTTCAAATCATAGAAAGTTAGAGTTTCAGTCCTCTTGTACTTAAGTCGGCATTGTGCCTTTTGTATTAAATTTGGATGCAATTTCTGTGTTTCATCGTCAATAAGAAGGTCCAAGGGATACAGTAAACCAGAAGTTAAGCATCGGAATCTGAAACTGGACTCACAGGAGGGGTCCAAATCATAGAAAGTTAGAGTGTTAGTCCTCTTGTACTTAAGTCGGCATTGTGCCTTTTGTATTAAATTCGGATTCAATTTCTGTGTTACATCGTCAATACGAAGGTCCAAGGGATACAGTAAACCTGAGGTTAAGCATCGGAATCTAAAACTGGTCTCACAGCAGTCGTTCAAATCATAGAAAGTTAGAGTTTCAGTCCTCTTGTACTTAAGTCGGCATTGTGCCTTTTGTATTAAATTCGGATGTAATTTCTGTGTTTCATCGTCAATAAGAAGGTCCTAGGGATACAGTAAACCTGAAGTTAAGCATCGGAATCTAAAACTGGACTCACAGGAGGGGTTCAAATCATAGAAAGTTAGAGTACCAGTCCTCTTGTACATAAGTCGGCGTTGTGCCTTTTGTATTAAATTTGAATGCAATTTCTGTGTTTCATCGTCAATAAGAAGGTCCAAGGGATACAGTAAACCTGACGTGAAGCATCGGAAACTAAAACTGGACTCACAGCAGAGGTTCAAATCATAGAAAGTTAGAGTATCAGTCCTCTAGTACTTAAGTCGGCATTGTGCCTTTTGTATTAAATTCGGATGCAATCTCTGTGTTTCATCGACAAAAAGAAGGTCCAAGCGATACAGTAAACCTGAAGTGAAGCTTCGGAAACTAAAACTGGACTCACAGCAGAGGTTCAAATCATAGAAAGTTAGAGTTTCAGTCCTCTTGTACTTAAGTCGGCATTGTGCCTTTTGTATTAAATTCGGATGCAATTTCTGTGTTTCATCGTCAATAAGGAGGTCCAAGTTATACAGTAAACCAGAAGTTAAGGATCGGAAACTAAAACTGGACTCATAGCAGAGGTTCAAATCATAGAAAGTTAGAGTTTCAGTCCTCTTGTACTTAAGTCGGCATTGTGCCTTTGTATTAAATTCGGATGCAATTTCTGTGTTTCATCGTCAATAAGAGGGTCCAAGGGATACAGTAAAAATGAAGTGAAGCATCGGAATTTAAAACTGGACTCACAGCAGAGGTTCAAAACATAGAAAGTTAGAGTTTCAGTCCTCTTGTACGTAAGTCGGCATTGTGCATTTTGGGTTAAATTCGGAAGCAATTTCTGTGTTTCATCGTCAATAAGAAGGTCCAAGGGATACAGTAAACCTTAGGTGAAGCATCGGAAACTAAAACTGGACTCACAGCAGAGGTTCAAATCATAGACAGGTAGAGTTTCAGTCCCCTTGTACTTAAGCCGGCATTGTGCCTTTTGTATTAAAAATTCAGATGCAATTTCTGTGTTTCATCGTCAATAAGAGGGTCCAAGGGATACAGTAAACCCGAAGTGAGGCATCGGAATCTAAAACTGGACTCACAGGAGAGGTTCAAATCATAGAAAGTTAGAGTATCAGTCCTCTTGTACTTAAGTCGGCATTGTGCCTTTTTTATTAAATTCGGATGCAATTTCTGTGTTTCATCGTCAATAAGAAGATCCAAGTTATACAGTAAACCAGAAGTTAAGCATCGGAAACTAAAACTGGACTCATAGCAGAGGTTCAAATCATAGAAAGTTAGAGTTTCAGTCCTCTTGTACTTAAGTCGGCATTGTGCCTTTTGTATTAAATTTGGATGCAATTTCTGTGTTTCATCGTCAATAAGAAGGTCCAAGGGATACAGTAAACCAGAAGTTAAGCATCGGAATCTGAAACTGGACTCACAGGAGGGGTCCAAATCATAGAAAGTTAGAGTGTTAGTCCTCTTGTACTTAAGTCGGCATTGTGCCTTTTGTATTAAATTCGGATTCAATTTCTGTGTTACATCGTCAATACGAAGGTCCAAGGGATACAGTAAACCTGAGGTTAAGCATCGGAATCTAAAACTGGTCTCACAGCAGTCGTTCAAATCATAGAAAGTTAGAGTTTCAGTCCTCTTGTACTTAAGTCGGCATTGTGCCTTTTGTATTAAATTCGGATGTAATTTCTGTGTTTCATCGTCAATAAGAAGGTCCTAGGGATACAGTAAACCTGAAGTTAAGCATCGGAATCTAAAACTGGACTCACAGGAGGGGTTCAAATCATAGAAAGTTAGAGTACCAGTCCTCTTGTACATAAGTCGGCGTTGTGCCTTTTGTATTAAATTTGAATGCAATTTCTGTGTTTCATCGTCAATAAGAAGGTCCAAGGGATACAGTAAACCTGACGTGAAGCATCGGAAACTAAAACTGGACTCACAGCAGAGGTTCAAATCATAGAAAGTTAGAGTATCAGTCCTCTAGTACTTAAGTCGGCATTGTGCCTTTTGTATTAAATTCGGATGCAATCTCTGTGTTTCATCGACAAAAAGAAGGTCCAAGCGATACAGTAAACCTGAAGTGAAGCTTCGGAAACTAAAACTGGACTCACAGCAGAGGTTCAAATCATAGAAAGTTAGAGTTTCAGTCCTCTTGTACTTAAGTCGGCATTGTGCCTTTTGTATTAAATTCGGATGCAATTTCTGTGTTTCATCGTCAATAAGGAGGTCCAAGTTATACAGTAAACCAGAAGTTAAGGATCGGAAACTAAAACTGGACTCATAGCAGAGGTTCAAATCATAGAAAGTTAGAGTTTCAGTCCTCTTGTACTTAAGTCGGCATTGTGCCTTTGTATTAAATTCGGATGCAATTTCTGTGTTTCATCGTCAATAAGAGGGTCCAAGGGATACAGTAAAAATGAAGTGAAGCATCGGAATTTAAAACTGGACTCACAGCAGAGGTTCAAAACATAGAAAGTTAGAGTTTCAGTCCTCTTGTACGTAAGTCGGCATTGTGCATTTTGGGTTAAATTCGGAAGCAATTTCTGTGTTTCATCGTCAATAAGAAGGTCCAAGGGATACAGTAAACCTTAGGTGAAGCATCGGAAACTAAAACTGGACTCACAGCAGAGGTTCAAATCATAGACAGGTAGAGTTTCAGTCCCCTTGTACTTAAGCCGGCATTGTGCCTTTTGTATTAAAAATTCAGATGCAATTTCTGTGTTTCATCGTCAATAAGAGGGTCCAAGGGATACAGTAAACCCGAAGTGAGGCATCGGAATCTAAAACTGGACTCACAGGAGAGGTTCAAATCATAGAAAGTTAGAGTATCAGTCCTCTTGTACTTAAGTCGGCATTGTGCCTTTTTTATTAAATTCGGATGCAATTTCTGTGTTTCATCGTCAATAAGAAGGTCCAAGGGATACAGCAAACCTGAAGTGAAGCATCGGAAACTAGAACTGGACTCACAGGAGGGGTTCAAATCATAGAAAGTTAGAGTATCAGTCCTCTTGTCCTTAAGTCGGCATTGTGCCTTTTCTATTAAATTCGGATGCATTTTCTGTGTTTCATCGTCAATAAGAAGGTAAAAGGGATACAGTAAACCTGAAGTGAAGCATCGGAAACTAAAACTGGACTCACAGCAGAGGTTCAAATCATAGAAAGTTAGAGTTTCAGTCCTCTTGTCCTTAAGTCGGCATTGTGCCTTTTGTATTAAATTCGGATGCAATTTCTGTGTTTCATCGTCAATAAGAGGGTCCAAGGGATACAGTAAACCTGAAGTGAAGCATCGGAATCTAAAACTGGACTCACAGGAGAGGTTCAAATCATAGAAAGTTAGAGTATCAGTCCTCTTGTACTTAAGTCGGCATTGTGCCTTTTGTATTAAATTCGGATGCAATTTCTGTGTTTCATCGTCAATATGAAGGTCCAAGGGATACAGTAAACCTGAAATTAAGCATCGGAATCTAAAAGTGGACTCACAGGAGGGGATCAAATCATAGAAAGTTAGAGTAAGAGTCCTCTTGTACTTAAGTCGGCATTGTGCCTTTTTTATTAAATTCGGATGCAATTTCTGTGTTTCATCGTCAATAAGAAGGTCCAAGGGATACAGTAAACCTGAAGTTAAGCATCGGAATCTAAAACTGGACTCAACAGGAGGGGTTCAAAGCATAGAATGTTAGAGTATCAGTCCTCTTGTACTTATGTCGGCATTGTGCCTTTTTTATTAAATTCGGATGCAATTTCTGTGTTTCATTGTCAATTAGAAGGTCCCAGGGATACAGTAAATGTGAAGTGAAGCATCGGAAACTAAAACTGGACTCACAGCAGAGGTTCAAATCATAGAAAGTTAGAGTTTCGGTCCAATTGTACTTAAGTCGGCATTGTGTCTTTGTTATTAAATTCGGATGCAATTTCTGTGTTTCATCGTCAATAAGAAGGTCCAAGGGATACAGTAATCCTGAAGTGAAGCATCTTAAACTAAAACTGGACTCACAGCAGAGGTTCAAATCATAGAAAGTTAGAGTATCAGTCGCCTTGTACTGAAGTCGGCATTGTGTATTTTGTATTGACATCGGATGCAATTTCTGTGTTTCATCGTCAATAAGAAGGTCCAAGGGATACAGTAAACCAGAAGTTAAGCATCGGAATCTAAAACTGGTCTCACAGGAGGGGTTCAAATCATAGAAAGTTAGAGTATCAGTCCTCTTGTACTTAAGTCGGCATTGTGCCTTTTTTATTAAATTCGGATGCAATATCTGTGTTTCATCGTCAATAAGAAGGTCCAAGGGATACAGCAAACCTGAAGTGAAGCATCGGAAACTAAAACTGGACTCAGAGGAGGGGTTCAAATCATAGAAAGTTAGAGTATCAGTCCTCTTGTACTTAAGTCGGCATTGTGAATTTTGTATTAAATTCGGATGCAATTTCTGTGTTTCATCGTCAATAAGAAGGTCCAAGGTATACAGTAAACCTGAAGTTAAGCAACGGAATCTAAAACTGGACTCACAGGAGGGGTTCAAATCATAGAAAGTTAGAGTATCAGTTCTCTTGTACTTAAGTCGGCATTGTGAATTTTTAATTAAATTCGGATGCAATTTCTGTGTTTCATCGTCAATAAGATGGTCCCAGGGATACAGTAAACCAGAAGTGAAGCATCGTAAACTAAAACTGGACTCACAGCAGAGGTTCAAATCATAGAAAGTTAGAGTATCAGTCCTCTTGTACTTAAGTCGGCATTGTGCCTTTTGTATTAAATTCGGATGCAATTTCTGTGTTTTATCGTCAATAAGAAGGTCCAAGGGTTACAGTAAACCTAAAGTGAAACATCGGAAACTTAAACTGGACTCACAGCAGAGGTTCAAATCTTAGAAAGTTAGAGTTTCAGTCTTCTTGTACTTATGTCGGCATTGTGCCTTTTGTATTAAATTCGGATGCAATTTCTGTGTTTCATCGTCAATAAGAGGGTCCAAGTGATACAGTAAACCTGAAGTGAAGCATCGGAATCTAAAACTGGACTCACAGGAGAGGTTCAAATCATAGAAAGTTAGAGTATCAGTCCTCTTGAACTTAAGTCGGCATTGTGCCTTTTGTATTAAATTCGGATGCAATTTCTGTGTTTCATCGTCAATATGAAGGTCCAAGGGATACAGTAAACCTGAAATTAAGCATCGGAATCTAAAAGTGGACTCACAGGAGGGGATCAAATCATAGAAAGTTAGAGTTACAGTCCTCTTGTACTTAAGTCGGCATTGTGCCTTTTTTATTAAATTCGGATGCAATTTCTCTGTTTCATCGTCAATAAGAAGGTCCAAGGGATACAGTAAACCTGAAGTTAAGCATCGGAATCTAAAACTGGACTCAACAGGAGGGGTTCAAATCATAGAATGTTAGAGTATCAGTCCTCTTGTACTTAAGTCGGCATTGTGCCTTTTTTATTAAATTCGGATGCAATTTCTGTGTTTCATTGTCAATAAGAAGGTCCCAGGGATACAGTAAATGTGAAGTGAAGCATCGGAAACTAAAACTGGACTCACAGCAGAGGTTCAAATCATAGAAAGTTAGAGTTTCGGTCCTCTTGTACTTAAGTCGGCATTGTTCCTTTTGTATTAAATTCGGATGCAATTTCTGTGTTTCATCGTCAATAAGAAGGTCCAAGGGATACAGTACACCTGAAGTGAAGCATCGGAAACTAAAACTGGACTCACAGGAGGAGTTCAAATCATAGAAAGTTAGAGTATCAGTCCTCTTGTACTTAAGTCGGCATTGTGCCTTTTTTATTAAATTCGGATGCACTTTCTGTGTTTCATCGTCAATAAGAAGGTCCAATTGATACAGTAAACCTGAAGTGAAGCATCTTAAACTAAAACTGGACTCACAGCAGAGGTTCAAATCATAGAAAGTTAGAGTAACAGTCCTCTTGTACTTAATTCGGCTTTGTGCCTTTTTTATTAAATTCGGAAGCAATTTCTGTGTTTCATCGTCAATAAGAAGGTCCAAGGGATACAGCAAACCTGAAGTGAAGCATCGGAAACTAAAACTGGACTCACAGGAGGGGTTCAAATCATAGATAGTTAGAGTATCAGTCCTCTTGTACTTAAGTCGACATTGTGCCTTTTGTATTAAATTCGGATGCAATTTCTGTGTTTCATCGTCAATAAGAAGGTCCAAGGGATACAGTAAACCTGAAGTTAAGCAACGGAATCTAAAACTGGACTCACAGGAGGGGTTCAAATCATAGAAAGTTAGAGTATCAGTTCTCTTGTACTTAAGTCGGCATTGTGCCTTTTTTATTAAAGTCGGATGCAATTTCTATGTTTCATCGTCAATAAGATGGACCAAGGGATACAGTGAACCTGAAGTGAAGCATCGGAAACTAAAACTGGACTCACAGCAGAGGTTCAAATCATAGAAAGTAGAGTATCTGTATTCTTGTACTTAAGTCGGCATTGTGCCTTTTGTATTAAATTCGGATGCAATTTCTGTGTTTTATCGTCAACAAGAAGGTCCAAGGGATACAGTAAACCTGAAGTGAAACATCGGAAACTTAAACTGGACTCACAGCAGAGGTTCAAATCATAGAAAGTTAGAGTTTCAGTCCTCTTGTACTTAAGTCGGCATTGTGCCTTTTGTATTAAATTCGGATGCAATTTCTGTGTTTCATCGTCAATAAGAAGGTATAAGGGATACAGTAAACCTGAAGTGAAGCATCGGAAACTAAAACTGGACTCACAGCAGAGGATCAAATCATAGAAAGTTAGAGTTTCCGTCCTCTTTTACTTAGGTCGGCATTGTGCTTTTTGTATTAAATTCGGATGCAATTTCTGTGTTTCATCGTTAATAAGAAGGTCCAAGGGATACAGTAAACCTGAAATTAAGCATCGGAATCTAAAACAGGATTCACAGGAGGGGTTCAAATCATAGAAAGTTAGAGTATCAGTCCTCTTGTACTTAAGTCGTCATTGTGCCTTTTTTTTAAATTCGGATGCAATTTCTGTGTTTCATCGTCAATAAGAAGGTCCAAGGGGTACAGTAAACCTGAAGTGAAGCATCGGAATCTAAAACTGGACTCACAGGAGGGGTTCAAATCATAGAAAGTAAGAGTATCAGTCCTTTTCTGCTTAAGTCGGCATTGTGCCTTTGTATTAAATTCGGATACAATTTCTGTGTTTCATCGTCAATAAGAAGGTCCAAGGGATACAGTTAACCTGAAGTTAAGCAACGGAATCTATAACTGGACTCATAGGAGGGGTTCAAATCATAGAAAGTTAGAGTATCAGTCCTCTTGTACTTAAGTCGGCATTGTGCCTTTTTTACTAAATTCGGATGCAATTTCTGTGTTTCATCGTCAATAAGATGGTCCAAGGGATACAGTAAACCTGAAGTGAAACATCGGAAACTAAAACTGGACTCACACCAGAGGTTCAAATCATAGTAAGTTAGAGTATCAGTCCTCTTGTACTTAAGTCGGCATTGTGCCATTTGTATTAAATTCGGATGCAATTTCTGTGTTTCATCATCAATAAGAAGGTCCAAGGGATACAGTAAACCTGAAGTGAAACATTGGAAACTTAAACTGGACTCACAGCAGAGGTTCAAATCATAGAAAGTCAGAGTTGCAGTCCTCTTGTACTTATGTCGGCATTGTGCCTTTTGTATTAAATTCGGATGAAATTTCTGTGTTTCATCGTCAATAAGAAGGTCCAAGGGAAACAGTAAACCTGAAGTGAAGCATCGGAAACTTAAACTGGACTCACAACAGAGGTTCAAATCATAGAAAGTTAGTGTATCAGTCCCCTTGTACTTAAGTCGGCATTGTGCCTTTTTTATTAAATTCGGATGCAATTTCTGTGTTTCATCGTCAATAAAAAGGTCCAAGTGATACAGTAAACCTGAAGTGAAGCATCGGAAACTAAAACTGGACTCACAGCAGAGGTTCAAATCATAGAAAGTTAGAGTATCAGTCGCCTTGTACTTAAGTCGGCATTGTGCCTTTTGTATTGACTTCGGATGCATTTTCTGTGTTACATCGTCAATAAGAAGGTCCAAGGGATACAGTAAACCTGAAGTTAAGCATCAGAATCTAATACTGTACTCACAGGAGGGGTTCAAATCATAGAAAGTTAGAGTATCAGTCCTCTTGTACTTAAGTCGGCATTGTGCTTTTTTTATTAAATTCGGATGCAATTTCTGTGTTTCATCGTCAATAACAATGTCCAAGGGATACAATAAACTTGAAGTGAAGCATCGGAAACTAAAACTGGACTCACAGCAGAGGTTCAAATCATAGAAAGTTAGGGTTTCAGTCCCCTTGTACTTAAGTCGGCATTGTGCCTTTTGTATTAAATTCGGATGCAATTTTTGTGTTTCATCGTCAATAAAAAGGTCCAGGGGATACAGTAAACCTGAAGTTAAGCAACGGAATCTATAACTGGACTCACAGGAGGGGTTCAAATCATAGAAAGTAAGAGTATCAGTCCTCTTGTACTTAAGTCGGCTTTGTGCCTTTTTTATTAAATTCGGATGCAATTTCTGTGTTTCATCGTCAATAAGATGGTCCAAGGGATACAGTAAACCTGAAGTGAAACATCGGAAACTAAAACTGGACTCACACCAGAGGTTCAAATCATAGTAAGTTAGAGTATCAGTCCTCTTGTACTTAAGTCGGCATTGTGCCTTTTGTATTAAATTCGGATGCAATTTCTGTGTTTCATCGTCAATAAGAAGGTCAAAGGGATACAGTAAACCTGAAGTTAAGCTACGGAATCTAAAACTGTACTCACAGGAGGCGTTCAAATCATAGAAAGTTAGAGTATAAGTCCTCTTGTACTTAAGTCGGCATTGTGCCTTTTGTATTAAATTCGGATGCAATTTTTGTGTTTCATCGTCAATAAGAAGGTCCAAGGGATACAGTAAACCTGAAGTTAAGCTACGGAATCTAAAACTGTACTCACAGGAGGCGTTCAAATCATAGAAAGTTAGAGTATAAGTCCTCTTGTACTTATGTCGGCATTGTGACTTTTTTATTAAATTCGGATGCAATTTCTGTGTTTCATCGTCAATAAGAAGGTCCAAGGGATACAGTAAACTTGAAGTGAAGCATCGGAAACTAAAACTGGACTCACAGCAGAGGTTCAAATCATAGAAAGTTAGGGTCTCAGTCCTCTTGTACTTAAGTCGGCATTGTGCCTTTTGTATTAAATTCGCATGCAATTTCTGTGTTTCATCGTCAATAAGAATGTCCAAGGGATACAGTAAACCTGAAGTGAAGCATCGGGAACTAAAACTAAACTCACAGGAGGGGTTCAAATCATAGAAAGTTAGAGTATCAGTCCTCTTGTACTTAAGTCGGCATTGTGCCTTTTTATTAAATTCGGATGCAATTTCTGTGTTTCATAGTCAATAAGAAGGTCCAAGGGATACAGTGAACCAGAAGTTAAGCATCGGAATCTAAAACTGGACTCACAGGAGGGGTTCAAATCATAGTAAGTTAGTGTATCAGTCCTCTTGTACTTAAGTCGGCATTGTGCCATTTGTATTAAATTCGGATGCAATTTCTGTGTTTCATCATCAATAAGAAGGTCCAAGGGATACAGTAAACCTGAAGTGAAACATTGGAAACTTAAACTGGACTCACAGCAGAGGTTCAAATCATAGAAAGTCAGAGTTGCAGTCCTCTTGTACTTATGTCGGCATTGTGCCTTTTGTATTAAATTCGGATGAAATTTCTGTGTTTCATCGTCAATAAGAAGGTCCAAGGGAAACAGTAAACCTGAAGTGAAGCATCGGAAACTTAAACTGGACCCACAACAGAGGTTCAAATCATAGAAAGTTAGTGTATCAGTCCCCTTGTACTTAAGTCGGCATTGTGCCTTTTTTATTAAATTCGGATGCAATTTCTGTGTTTCATCGTCAATAAAAAGGTCCAAGTGATACAGTAAACCTGAAGTGAAGCATCGGAAACTAAAACTGGACTCACAGCAGAGGTTCAAATCATAGAAAGTTAGAGTTTCAGTCCTCTTGTACTTAAGTCGGCATTGTGCTTTTTTTATTAAATTCGGATGCAATTTCTGTGTTTCACCGTCAATAAGAATGTCCAAGGGATACAATAAACTTGAAGTGAAGCATCGGAAACTAAAACTGGACTCACAGCAGAGGTTCAAATCATAGAAAGTTAGGGTTTCAGTCCCCTTGTACTTAAGTCGGCATTGTGCCTTTTGTATTAAATTCGGATGCAATTTCTGAGTTTCATCGTCAATAAGAAGGTCAAAGGGATACAGTAAACCTGAAGTTAAGCTACGGAATCTAAAACTGTACTCACAGGAGGCGTTCAAATCATAGAAAGTTAGAGTATAAGTCCTCTTGTACTTATGTCGGCATTGTGCATTTTTTATTAAATTCGGTTGCAATTTCTGTGTTTCATCGTCAATAAGAAGGTCCAACGGATACAGTAAACTTGAAGTGAAGCATCGGAAACTAAAACTGGACTCACAGCAGAGGTTCAAATCATAGAAAGTTAGGGTTTCAGTCCTCTTGTACTTAAGTCGGCATTGTGCCTTTTCTATTAAATTCGCATGCAATTTCTGTGTTTCATCGTCAATAAGAATGTCCATGGGATACAGTAAACCTTAAGTGAAGCATCGGAAACTAAAACTAAACTCACAGGAGGGGTTCAAATCATAGAAAGTTAGAGTATCAGTCCTCTTGTACTTAAGTCGGCATTGTGCCTTTTTATTAAATTCGGATGCAATTTCTGTGTTTCATAGTCAATAAGAATTCCAAGGGATACAGTGAACCAGAAGTTAAGCATCTGAAACTAAAACTGGACTCACAGGAGGGGGACAAATCATAGAAAGTTAGAGTATCAGTCCTCTTGTACTTAAGTCGGCATTGTGCCTTTTGTATTAAATTCGGATGCAATTTTTGTGTTTCATCGTCAATAAGAAGGTCCAAGGGATACAGTAAACCTGAAGTTAAGCTACGGAATCTAAAACTGTACTCACAGGAGGCGTTCAAATCATAGAAAGTTAGAGTATAAGTCCTCTTGTACTTATGTCGGCATTGTGACTTTTTTATTAAATTCGGATGCAATTTCTGTGTTTCATCGTCAATAAGAAGGTCCAAGGGATACAGTAAACTTGAAGTGAAGCATCGGAAACTAAAACTGGACTCACAGCAGAGGTTCAATTCATAGAAAGTTAGGGTCTCAGTCCTCTTGTACTTAAGTCGGCATTGTGCCTTTTGTATTAAATTCGCATGCAATTTCTGTGTTTCATCGTCAATAAGAATGTCCAAGGGATACAGTAAACCTGAAGTGAAGCATCGGGAACTAAAACTAAACTCACAGGAGGGGTTCAAATCATAGAAAGTTAGAGTATCAGTCCTCTTGTACTTAAGTCGGCATTGTGCCTTTTTATTAAATTCGGATGCAATTTCTGTGTTTCATAGTCAATAAGAAGGTCCAAGGGATACAGTGAACCAGAAGTTAAGCATCGGAATCTAAAACTGGACTCACAGGAGGGGTTCAAATCATAGAAAGTTAGAGTATCAGTCCTCTTGTACTTAAGTTGGCATTGTGCCTTTTGTATTAAATTCGGATGCAATTTCTGTGTTTCATCGTCAATAAGAAGGTCCAAGGGATACAGAAAACCAGAAGTTAAGCATCGGAATCCAAAACGGGACTCACAGGAGGGGTTCAAATCACAGAATGTTAGAGTATCAGTCCTCTTGTACTTAAGTTGGCATTGTGCCTTTTTTATTAAATTCGGATGCAATTTCTGTGTTTCATCGTCAATAAGAAGGTCCAAGGGATACAGTAAACCTGAAGTTAAGCATCGGAAACTAAAACTGGACTCACAGGAGGGGTTCATATCATAGAAAGTTAGAATATCAGTCCTTTGGTACTTAAGTCGCCATTGTGCTTTTTGTATTAAATTCGGATGCAATTTCTGTGTTTCATCGTCAATAAGAATGTCCAAGGGATACAGTAAACCTGAAGTGAAGCATCGGGAACTAAAACTAAACTCACAGGAGGGGTTCAAATCATAGAAAGTTAGAGTATCAGTCCTCTTGTACTTAAGTCGCCATTGTGCCTTCTTTATTAAATTCGGATGCAATATCTGTGTTTCATCGTCAATAAGAAGGTCCAAGGGCTACAGTAAACCTGAACTGAAGCACCAGAATCTAAAACTGGACTCACAGGAGAGGTTCAAATCATAGATATTTAGAGTATCAGTCGCCTTGTACTTAAGTCGGCATTGTGCCTTTTGTATTAAATTCGGATGCAATTTCTGTGTTTCATCGTCAATAAGAAGGTCCAATTGATACAGTAAACCTGAAGTTAAACATCGGAAACTAAAACTGGACTCACAGGAGGGGTTCAAATCATAGAAAGTTAGAGTATCAGTCCTCTTGTACTTAAGTCGGCATTGTGCCTTTTGTATTAAATTCGGATGCAATTTCTGTGTTTCATCGTCAATAAGAAGGTCCAAGGGATACAGCAAACCTGAAGTTAAGCATCGGAATCTAAAACTGGACTCACAGGAGGGGTTCAAATCATAGAAAGTTAGAGTATCAGTCCTTTTGTACTTAAGTCGGCATTGTGCCTTTTTTATTAAATTCGGAAGCAATTTCTGTGTTTCATCGTCAATAAGAGGGTCCAAGGGATACAGCAAACCTGAAGTGAAGCATCGGAAACTAAAACTGGACTCACAGGAGGGGTTCAAATCATAGATAGTTAGAGTATCAGTCCTCTTGTACTTAAGTCGGCATTGTGCCTTTTGTATTAAATTCGGATGCAATTTCTGTGTTTCATCGTCAATAAGAAGGTCCAAGGGATACAGTAAACCTGAAGTTAAGCAACGGAATGTAAAACTGGACTCACAGGAGGGGTTCAAATCATAGAAAGTTAGAGTATCAGTTCTCTTGTACTTAAGTCGGCATTGTGCCTTTTTTATTAAATTCGGATGCAATTTCTATGTTTCATCGTCAATAAGATGGTCCAAGGGATACTGTAAACCTGAAGTGAAGCATCGGAAACTAAAACTGGACTCACAGCAGAGGTTCAAATCATAGAAAGTTAGAGTATCTGTATTCTTGTACTTAAGTCGGCATTGTGCCTTTTGTATTAAATTCGGATGCAATTTCTGTGTTTTATCGTCAACAAGAAGGTCCAAGGGATACAGTAAACCTGAAGTTAAGCAACGGAATTTAAAACTGGACTCACAGGAGGGGTTCAAATCATAGAAAGTTAGAGTATCAGTCCTCTTGTACTTAAGTCGGCACTGTGCCTTTTTATTAAATTCGGATGCAATTTCTGTGTTTCATAGTCAATAAGAATTCCAAGGGATACAGTGAACCAGAAGTTAAGCATCTGAAACTAAAACTGGACTCACAGGAGGGGGACAAATCATAGAAAGTTAGAGTATCAGTCCTCTTGTACTTAAGTCGGCATTGTGCCTTTTGTATTAAATTCGGATGCAATTTTTGTGTTTCATCGTCAATAAGAAGGTCCAAGGGATACAGAAAACCTGAAGTTAAGCATCGGAAACTAAAACTGGACTCACAGCAGAGGTTCAAATCATAGAAAGTTAGAGTATCAGTCGCCTTGTACTTAAGTCGGCATTGTGCCTTTTGTATTGACTTCGGATGCATTTTCTGTGTTACATCGTCAATAAGAAGGTCCAAGGGATACAGTAAACCTGAAGTTAAGCATCAGAATCTAATACTGTACTCACAGGAGGGGTTCAAATCATAGAAAGTTAGAGTATCAGTCCTCTTGTACTTAAGTCGGCATTGTGCTTTTTTTATTAAATTCGGATGCAATTTCTGTGTTTCATCGTCAATAACAATGTCCAAGGGATACAATAAACTTGAAGTGAAGCATCGGAAACTAAAACTGGACTCACAGCAGAGGTTCAAATCATAGAAAGTTAGGGTTTCAGTCCCCTTGTACTTAAGTCGGCATTGTGCCTTTTGTATTAAATTCGGATGCAATTTTTGTGTTTCATCGTCAATAAAAAGGTCCAGGGGATACAGTAAACCTGAAGTTAAGCAACGGAATCTATAACTGGACTCACAGGAGGGGTTCAAATCATAGAAAGTAAGAGTATCAGTCCTCTTGTACTTAAGTCGGCTTTGTGCCTTTTTTATTAAATTCGGATGCAATTTCTGTGTTTCATCGTCAATAAGATGGTCCAAGGGATACAGTAAACCTGAAGTGAAACATCGGAAACTAAAACTGGACTCACACCAGAGGTTCAAATCATAGTAAGTTAGAGTATCAGTCCTCTTGTACTTAAGTCGGCATTGTGCCTTTTGTATTAAATTCGGATGCAATTTCTGTGTTTCATCGTCAATAAGAAGGTCAAAGGGATACAGTAAACCTGAAGTTAAGCTACGGAATCTAAAACTGTACTCACAGGAGGCGTTCAAATCATAGAAAGTTAGAGTATAAGTCCTCTTGTACTTAAGTCGGCATTGTGCCTTTTGTATTAAATTCGGATGCAATTTTTGTGTTTCATCGTCAATAAGAAGGTCCAAGGGATACAGTAAACCTGAAGTTAAGCTACGGAATCTAAAACTGTACTCACAGGAGGCGTTCAAATCATAGAAAGTTAGAGTATAAGTCCTCTTGTACTTATGTCGGCATTGTGACTTTTTTATTAAATTCGGATGCAATTTCTGTGTTTCATCGTCAATAAGAAGGTCCAAGGGATACAGTAAACTTGAAGTGAAGCATCGGAAACTAAAACTGGACTCACAGCAGAGGTTCAAATCATAGAAAGTTAGGGTCTCAGTCCTCTTGTACTTAAGTCGGCATTGTGCCTTTTGTATTAAATTCGCATGCAATTTCTGTGTTTCATCGTCAATAAGAATGTCCAAGGGATACAGTAAACCTGAAGTGAAGCATCGGGAACTAAAACTAAACTCACAGGAGGGGTTCAAATCATAGAAAGTTAGAGTATCAGTCCTCTTGTACTTAAGTCGGCATTGTGCCTTTTTATTAAATTCGGATGCAATTTCTGTGTTTCATAGTCAATAAGAAGGTCCAAGGGATACAGTGAACCAGAAGTTAAGCATCGGAATCTAAAACTGGACTCACAGGGGGGGTTCAAATCATAGTAAGTTAGTGTATCAGTCCTCTTGTACTTAAGTCGGCATTGTGCCATTTGTATTAAATTCGGATGCAATTTCTGTGTTTCATCATCAATAAGAAGGTCCAAGGGATACAGTAAACCTGAAGTGAAACATTGGAAACTTAAACTGGACTCACAGCAGAGGTTCAAATCATAGAAAGTCAGAGTTGCAGTCCTCTTGTACTTATGTCGGCATTGCGCCTTTTGTATTAAATTCGGATGAAATTTCTGTGTTTCATCGTCAATAAGAAGGTCCAAGGGAAACAGTAAACCTGAAGTGAAGCATCGGAAACTTAAACTGGACCCACAACAGAGGTTCAAATCATAGAAAGTTAGTGTATCAGTCCCCTTGTACTTAAGTCGGCATTGTGCCTTTTTTATTAAATTCGGATGCAATTTCTGTGTTTCATCGTCAATAAAAAGGTCCAAGTGATACAGTAAACCTGAAGTGAAGCATCGGAAACTAAAACTGGACTCACAGCAGAGGTTCAAATCATAGAAAGTTAGAGTTTCAGTCCTCTTGTACTTAAGTCGGCATTGTGCTTTTTTTATTAAATTCGGATGCAATTTCTGTGTTTCATCGTCAATAAGAATGTCCAAGGGATACAATAAACTTGAAGTGAAGCATCGGAAACTAAAACTGGACTCACAGCAGAGGTTCAAATCATAGAAAGTTAGGGTTTCAGTCCCCTTGTACTTAAGTCGGCATTGTGCCTTTTGTATTAAATTCGGATGCAATTTCTGTGTTTCATCGTCAATAAGAAGGTCAAAGGGATACAGTAAACCTGAAGTTAAGCTACGGAATCTAAAACTGTACTCACAGGAGGCGTTCAAATCATAGAAAGTTAGAGTATAAGTCCTCTTGTACTTATGTCGGCATTGTGCATTTTTTATTAAATTCGGTTGCAATTTCTGTGTTTCATCGTCAATAAGAAGGTCCAACGGATACAGTAAACTTGAAGTGAAGCATCGGAAACTAAAACTGGACTCACAGCAGAGGTTCAAATCATAGAAAGTTAGGGTTTCAGTCCTCTTGTACTTAAGTCGGCATTGTGCCTTTTCTATTAAATTCGCATGCAATTTCTGTGTTTCATCGTCAATAAGAATGTCCATGGGATACAGTAAACCTTAAGTGAAGCATCGGAAACTAAAACTAAACTCACAGGAGGGGTTCAAATCATAGAAAGTTAGAGTATCAGTCCTCTTGTACTTAAGTCGGCATTGTGCCTTTTTATTAAATTCGGATGCAATTTCTGTGTTTCATAGTCAATAAGAATTCCAAGGGATACAGTGAACCAGAAGTTAAGCATCTGAAACTAAAACTGGACTCACAGGAGGGGGACAAATCATAGAAAGTTAGAGTATCAGTCCTCTTGTACTTAAGTCGGCATTGTGCCTTTTGTATTAAATTCGGATGCAATTTTTGTGTTTCATCGTCAATAAGAAGGTCCAAGGGATACAGTAAACCTGAAGTTAAGCTACGGAATCTAAAACTGTACTCACAGGAGGCGTTCAAATCATAGAAAGTTAGAGTATAAGTCCTCTTGTACTTATGTCGGCATTGTGACTTTTTTATTAAATTCGGATGCAATTTCTGTGTTTCATCGTCAATAAGAAGGTCCAAGGGATACAGTAAACTTGAAGTGAAGCATCGGAAACTAAAACTGGACTCACAGCAGAGGTTCAAATCATAGAAAGTTAGGGTCTCAGTCCTCTTGTACTTAAGTCGGCATTGTGCCTTTTGTATTAAATTCGCATGCAATTTCTGTGTTTCATCGTCAATAAGAATGTCCAAGGGATACAGTAAACCTGAAGTGAAGCATCGGGAACTAAAACTAAACTCACAGGAGGGGTTCAAATCATAGAAAGTTAGAGTATCAGTCCTCTTGTACTTAAGTCGGCATTGTGCCTTTTTATTAAATTCGGATGCAATTTCTGTGTTTCATAGTCAATAAGAAGGTCCAAGGGATACAGTGAACCAGAAGTTAAGCATCGGAATCTAAAACTGGACTCACAGGAGGGGTTCAAATCATAGAAAGTTAGAGTATCAGTCCTCTTGTACTTAAGTTGGCATTGTGCCTTTTGTATTAAATTCGGATGCAATTTCTGTGTTTCATCGTCAATAAGAAGGTCCAAGGGATACAGAAAACCAGAAGTTAAGCATCGGAATCCAAAACGGGACTCACAGGAGGGGTTCAAATCACAGAATGTTAGAGTATCAGTCCTCTTGTACTTAAGTTGGCATTGTGCCTTTTTTAATAAATTCGGATGCAATTTCTGTGTTTCATCGTCAATAAGAAGGTCCAAGGGATACAGTAAACCTGAAGTTAAGCATCGGAAACTAAAACTGGACTCACAGGAGGGGTTCATATCATAGAAAGTTAGAATATCAGTCCTTTGGTACTTAAGTCGCCATTGTGCTTTTTGTATTAAATTCGGATGCAATTTCTGTGTTTCATCGTCAATAAGAATGTCCAAGGGATACAGTAAACCTGAAGTGAAGCATCGGGAACTAAAACTAAACTCACAGGAGGGGTTCAAATCATAGAAAGTTAGAGTATCAGTCCTCTTGTACTTAAGTCGCCATTGTGCCTTCTTTATTAAATTCGGATGCAATATCTGTGTTTCATCGTCAATAAGAAGGTCCAAGGGCTACAGTAAACCTGAACTGAAGTACCAGAATCTAAAACTGGACTCACAGGAGAGGTTCAAATCATAGATATTTAGAGTATCAGTCGCCTTGTACTTAAGTCGGCATTGTGCCTTTTGTATTAAATTCGGATGCAATTTCTGTGTTTCATCGTCAATAAGAAGGTCCAATTGATACAGCAAACCTGAAGTTAAACATCGGAAACTAAAACTGGACTCACAGGAGGGGTTCAAATCATAGAAAGTTAGAGTATCAGTCCTCTTGTACTTAAGTCGGCATTGTGCCTTTTGTATTAAATTCGGATGCAATTTCTGTGTTTCATCGTCAATAAGAAGGTCCAAGGGATACAGCAAACCTGAAGTTAAGCATCGGAATCTAAAACTGGACTCACAGGTGGGGTTCAAATCATAGAAAGTTAGAGTATCAGTCCTTTTGTACTTAAGTCGGCATTGTGCCTTTTTTATTAAATTCGGAAGCAATTTCTGTGTTTCATCGTCAATAAGAGGGTCCAAGGGATACAGCAAACCTGAAGTGAAGCATCGGAAACTAAAACTGGACTCACAGGAGGGGTTCAAATCATAGATAGTTAGAGTATCAGTCCTCTTGTACTTAAGTCGGCATTGTGCCTTTTGTATTAAATTCGGATGCAATTTCTGTGTTTCATCGTCAATAAGAAGGTCCAAGGGATACAGTAAACCTGAAGTTAAGCAACGGAATGTAAAACTGGACTCACAGGAGGGGTTCAAATCATAGAAAGTTAGAGTATCAGTTCTCTTGTACTTAAGTCGGCATTGTGCCTTTTTTATTAAATTCGGATGCAATTTCTATGTTTCATCGTCAATAAGATGGTCCAAGGGATACTGTAAACCTGAAGTGAAGCATCGGAAACTAAAACTGGACTCACAGCAGAGGTTCAAATCATAGAAAGTTAGAGTATCTGTATTCTTGTACTTAAGTCGGCATTGTGCCTTTTGTATTAAATTCGGATGCAATTTCTGTGTTTTATCGTCAACAAGAAGGTCCAAGGGATACAGTAAACCTGAAGTTAAGCAACGGAATTTAAAACTGGACTCACAGGAGGGGTTCAAATCATAGAAAGTTAGAGTATCAGTCCTCTTGTACTTAAGTCGGCATTGTGCCTTTTTATTAAATTCGGATGCAATTTCTGTGTTTCATAGTCAATAAGAATTCCAAGGGATACAGTGAACCAGAAGTTAAGCATCTGAAACTAAAACTGGACTCACAGGAGGGGGACAAATCATAGAAAGTTAGAGTATCAGTCCTCTTGTACTTAAGTCGGCATTGTGCCTTTTGTATTAAATTCGGATGCAATTTTTGTGTTTCATCGTCAATAAGAAGGTCCAAGGGATACAGAAAACCTGAAGTTAAGCACCGGAATCCAAAACGGGACTCACAGGAGGGGTTCAAATCACAGAATGTTAGAGTATCAGTCCTCTTGTACTTAAGTCGGCATTGTGCCTTTTTATTAAATTCGGATGCAATTTCTGTGTTTCATAGTCAATAAGAAGGTCCAAGGGATACAGTAAACCTGAAGTTAAGCATCGGAATCTAGTACTGGACTCAAAGGAGTGGTTCAAAAACATAGAAAGTTAGAGTATCAGTCCTCTTGTACTTAAGTCGGCATTGTGCCTTTTTTATTAAATTCGGATGCAATTTCGGTGTTTCATCGTCAATACCAAGGTCCAAGGGATACAGTAAACCTGAAGTGGAGCATCGGAAACTAAAACTGGACTCACAGGAGGGGTTCAAATCATAGAAAGTTAGAGTATCAGTCCTCTTGTACTTAAGTCGCCATTGTGCCTTTTTTATTAAATTCGGATGCAATTTCTGTGTTTCATCGTCAATAAGAAGGTCCAAGGGCTACAGTAAACGTGAACTGAAGCACCAGAATCTAAAACTGGACTCACAGGAGAGGTTCAAATCATAGATATTTAGAGTATCAGTCGCCTTGTACTTAAGTCGGCATTGTGCCTTTTGTATTAAATTCGGATGCAATTTCTGTGTTTCATCGTCAATAAGAAGGTCCAATTGATACAGTAAACCTGAAGTTAAGCATCGGAATCTAAAACTGGACTCACATTAGGGGTTCAAATCATAGAAAGTTAGAGTATCAGTCCTCTTGTACTTAAGTCGGCATTGTGCCTTTTGTATTAAATTCGGATGCAATTTCTGTGTTTCATCGTCAATAAGAAGGTCCAAGGGATACAGCAAACCTGAAGATAAGCATCGGAATCTAAAACTGGACTCACAGGAGGGGTTCAAATCATAGAAAGTTAGAGTATCAGTCCTCTAGTACTTAAGTCGGCATTGTGCCTTTTTTATTAAATTCGGAAGCAATTTCTGTGTTTCATCGTCAATAAGAAGGTCCAAGGGATACAGTAAACCTGAAGTGAAACATTGGAAACTTATACTGGACTCACAGCAGAGGTTCAAATCATAGAAAGTTAGAGTTTCAGTCCTCTTGTACTTAAGTCGGCATTGTGCCTTTTGTATTAAATTCGGATGCAATTTCTGTGTTTCATCGTCAATAAGAAGGTCCAAGGGATACAGTAAACTTGAAGTTAAGCATCGGAAACTAAAACTGGACTCACAGCAGAGGTTCAAATCATAGAAAGTTAGGGTTTCAGTCCTCTTGTACTTAAGTCGGCATTGTGCCTTTTGTATTAAATTCGCATGCAATTTCTGTGTTTCATCGTCAATAAGAATGTCCAAGGGATACAGTAAACCTGAAGTGAAGCATCGGAAACTAAAACTAAACTCAAAGGAGGGGTTCAAATCATAGAAAGTTAGAGTATCAGTCCGCTTGTACTTGAGTCGGCATTGTGCCTTTTTATTAAATTCGGATGCAATTTCTGTGTTTCATAGTCAATAAGAAGGTCCAAGGGATACAGTGTACCAGAAGTTAAGCATCGTAATCTAAAACTGGACTCACAGGAGGGGTTCAAATCATAGAAAGTTAGAGTATCAGTCCTCTTGTACTTAAGTTGGCATTGTGCCTTTTGTATTAACTTCGGATGCAATTTCTGTGTTTCATCGTCAATAAGAAGGTCTAAGGGATACAGAAAACCTGAAGTTAAGCATCGGAATCCAAAACGGGACTCACAGGAGGGGTTCAAATCACAGAATGTTAGAGTATCAGCCCACTTGTACTTAAGTTGGCATTGTGCCTTTTTTATTAAATTCGGATGCAATTTCTGTGTTTCATCGTCAATAAGAAGGTCCAAGGGATACAGTAAACCTGAAGTTAAGCATCGGAAACTAAAACTGGACTCACAGGAGGGGTTCATATCATAGAAAGTTAGAGTATCAGTCCTCTTGTACTTAAGTCGGCATTGTGCCTTTTGTATTAAATTCGGATGCAATTTCTGTGTTTCATCGTCAATAAGAAGGTCCAAGGGATACAGTAAACCTGAAGTTAAGCATCGGAATCTAGTACTGGACTCACAGGAGGGGTTCAAAAACATAGAAAGTTAGAGTATCAGTCCTCTTGTACTTAAGTCGGCATTGTGCATTTTTTATTAAATTCGGATGCAATTTCTGTGTTTCATCGTCAATAAGAAGGTCCAAGGGATACAGTAAACCTGAAGTGGAGCATCGGAAACTAAAACTGGACACACAGGAGGGGTTCAAATCATAGAAACTTAGAGTATCAGTCCTCTTGTACTTAAGTCGCCATTGTGCCTTTTTTATTAAATTCGGGTGCAATTTCTGTGTTTCATCGTCAATAAGAAGGTCCAAGGGATACAGTAAACCTGAACTGAAGCATCAGAATCTAAAACTGGACTCACAGGAGAGGTTCAAATCATAGATATTTAGAGTATCAGCCGCCTTGTACTTAAGTCGGCATTGTGCCTTTTGTATTAAATTCGGATGCAATTTCTGTGTTTCATCGTCAATAAGAAGGTCCAATTGATACAGTAAACCTTAAGTTAAGCATCGGAATCTAAAACTGGACTCACAGGAGGGGTTCAAATCATAGGAAGTTAGAGTATCAGTCCTCTTGTACTTAAGTCGGCATTGTGCCTTTTTTATTAAATTCGGATGCAATTTCTGTGTTTCATGGTCAATAAGAAGGTCCAAGGGATACAGTAAACCTGAAGTTAAGCATCGGAATCTAAAACTGGACGCACAGGAGGGGTTCAAATCATAGAAAGTTAGAGTATCAGTCCTCTTGTACTTTAGTCGGCATTGTGCCTTTTTTATTAAATTTAGCTGCAATTTCTGTGTTTCATCGTCAATAAGAAGGTCCAAGGGATACAGTAAACCTGAAGTGAAGCATGGGAAACTATAACCGGATTCACAGCAGAGGTTCAAATCTTGGAAAGTTAGAGTGTCAGTCTTCTTGTACTTAAGTCGGCATTGTGCCTTTTGTATTAAATTCGGATGCAATTTCTGTGTTTCATCGTCAATAAGTTGGTCCAAGGGATACCGTAAACCTGAAGTGAAGTATCGGAAACTAAAACTGGACTCACAGCAGAGGTTCAAATCATTGAAAGTTAGACGTTCAATCCTCTTGTACTTAAGTCGGCATTGTGCTTTTTGTATTAAATTCGGATGCAATATCTGTGTTTCATCGTCAACAAGAGGGTCCAAGGGATACAGTAAACCTGACATGAAGCATCGGAATCTAAAACTGGTCTCACAGGAGAGGTTCAAATCATAGAAAGTTAGAGTATCAGTCCTCTTGTACTTAAGTCGGCATTGTGCCTTTTGTATTAAATTCGGATGCAATTTCAGTGTTTCATCGTCAATAAGAAGGTTCAAGGGATACCGTAAACCTGAAGTTAAGCATCGTAATCTAAAACTAGACTCACAGGAGGGGTTCAAATCATAGAAAGTTAGAGTATCAGTCCTCATGTACTGAAGTCGGCATTGTGCCTTTTTTATTAAATTCGGATGCAATTTCTGTGTTTCATGGTCAATAAGAAGGTCCAAGGGATACAGTAAACCTGAAGTTAAGCATCGGAATCTAAAACTGGACTAACAGGAGTGGTTCAAATCATAGAAAGTTAGAGTATCAGTCCTCTTGTACTTCAGTCGGCATTGTGCATTTTTTAATAAATTCGGATGCAATTTCTGTGTTTCATCGTCAATAAGAAGGTCCAAGGGATACGGAAAACCTGAAGTTAAGCATCGGAATCCAAAACGGGACTCACAGGAGGGGTTCAAATCATAGAATGTTAGAGTATCAGTCCTCTTGTACTTAAGTTGGCATTGTGCCTTTTTTATTAAATTCGGATGCAATTTCTGTGTTTCATCGTCAATAAGAAGGTCCAAGGGATACAGTAAACCTGAAGTTAAACGTCGGAATCTAAAACTGGACTCACAGGAGGGGTTCAAATCAAAGAAAGTTTGAGTATCAGTCCTCTTGTACTTAAGTCGCCATTGTGCCTTTTTTATTAAATTCGGATGCAATTTCTGTGTTTCATCGTCAATAAGAAGGTCCAAGGGATACAGTAAACCTGAACTGAAGCATCAGAATCTAAAACTGGACTCGCAGGAGAGGTTCAAATCATAGAAATTTAGAGTATCAGTCGCCCTGTACTTAAGTCGGCATTGTGCCATTTGTATTAAATTCGGATGCAATTTCTGTGTTTCATGGTCAATACGAAGGTCCAAGGGATACAGTAAACCTGAAGTTAAGCATCGGAATCTAAAACTGGACTCACAGGAGAGGTTCAAATCATAGAAAGTTAGAGTATCAGTCCTCTTGTACTTAAGTCGGCATTGTGCCTTTTGTATTAAATTCGGATCCAATTTCAGTGTTTCATCGTCAATGAGAAGGTCCAAGGGATACCGTAAACCTGAAGTTAAGCATCGGAATCTAAAACTGGACTCACAGGAGGGGTTCGAATCATAGAAAGTTAGAGTATCAGTCCTCTTGTACTTAAGTCGGCATTGTGCCTTTTTTATTAAATTCGGATACAATTTCTGTGTTTCATCGTCAATAAGAAGGTCCAAGGGATACAATAAACCTGAAGTTAAGCATCGGAATCTAAAACTGGACTCACAGGAGGGGTTCAAATCATAGAAAGTTAGAGTATCAGTCCTTTTGTACTTAAGTCGCCATTGTGCCTTTTTATTAAATCCGGATGCAATTTCTGTGTTTCATCGTCAATAAGAAGGTCCCAGGGATACAGTAAACCTGAAATGAAGCATCGGAAACTAAAACTGGACTCACAGCAGAAGTCCAAATCATAGAAAGTTTGAGTATGAGTCCTTCTGTACTTAAGTCGGCATTGTGCCTTTTGTATTTAATTCGGATGCAATTTCTGTGTTTCATCGTCAATAAGAAGGTCCAAGGGATACAGTAAACCTGAAGTGAAACATCGGAAACTAAAACTGGACTCACAGCAGAGGTTCAAATCATAGAAAGTTAGAGTATCAGTCCTCTTGTACTTAAGTCGGCATTGTGCCTTTTGTATTAAATTCGGATGCAATTTCTGTGTTTCATCGTCAATAAGAAGGTCCAAGGGATACAGTAAACCTGAAGCGAAGCATCGGAAACTAAAACTGGACTCACAGGCGGGGTTCAAATCATAGAAAGTTAGAGTATCAGTCCTCTTGTACTTAAGTCGGCATTGTGCCTTTTGTATTAAATTCGGATGCAATTTCTGTGTTTCATCGTCAATAAAAAGGTCCAAGGGATACAGTAAACCTGAAGTGAAGCATCGGAAACTAAAACTGGACTCACAGCAGAGGTTCAAATCATAGAAAGTTAGAGTATCAGTCGCCTTGTACTTAAGTCGGCATTGTGCCTTTCATATTGACTTCGAATGCAATTTCTGTGTTTCATCGGCAATAAGAAGGTCCAAGGGATAGAGTAAACCTGAAGTGAAGCATCGGAATCTAAAACTGGACTCACAGGAGTGGTTGAAATCATAGAAAGTTAGAGTATCAGTCCTTTTGTACTTAAGTCGGCATTGTGCCTTTTGTATTAAATTCGGATGCAATTTCTGTGTTTCATCGTCAATAAGAAGGTCCAAGGGATACAGTAAACATGAAGTTAAGCAGCGGAATCTATAACTGGACTCACAGGAGGGGTTCAAATCATAGAAAGTTAGAGTATCAGTCCTCTTGTACTTAAGTCGGCATTGTGCCTTTTTTATTCAATTCGGATGCAATTTCTGTGTTTCATCGTCAATAAGATGGTCCAAGGGATACAGTAAACCTGAAGTGAACCATCGGAAACTAAAACTGGACTCACAGCAGAGGTTCAAATCATAGAAAGTTAGAGTATCTGTCCTCTTGTACTTAAGTCGGCATTGTGCCTTTTGTATTAAATTCGGGTGCAATTTCTGTGTTTCTTCGTCAATAAGAAGGTCCAAGGGATACAGTAAACCTGAAGTGAAACATTGGAAACTTAAACTGGACTCACAGCAGAGGTTCAAATCATAGAAAGTTAGAGTTTCAGTCCTCTTGTACTTAAGTCGGCATTGTGCATTTTGTATTAAATTCGGATGAAATTTCTGTGTTTCATCGTCAATAAGAAGGTCCAAGGGATACAGTAAACCTGAAGTGAAGCATCGGATACTAAAACTGGACTCACAGGCGGAGTTCAAATCACAGAAAGTTAGAGTATCAGTCCTCTTGTACTTAAGTCGGCATTGTGCCTTTTTATTAAATTCGGATGCAATTTCTGTGTTTCATCGTCAATAAAAAGGTCCAAGGGATACAGTAAACCTGAAGTGAAGCATCGGAAACTAAAACTGGACTCTCAGCAGAGGTTCAAATCATAGAAAGTTAGAGTATCAGTCGCCTTGTACTTAAATCGGCATTCTGCCTTTTGTATTGACTTCGGATGCAATTTCTGTGTTTCATCGTCAATACGAAGGTCCAAGGGATACAGTAAACCTGAAGTTAGGCATCAGAATCTAATACTGTACTCACAGGAGGGGTTCAAATCATAGAAAGTTAGAGTATCAGTCCTACATCTACATCTACATTGATACTCCGCAAGCCACCCAACGGTGTGTGGCGGAGGGCACTTTACGTGCCACTGTCATTACCTCCCTTTCCTGTTCCAGTCGCGTATGGTTCGCGGGAAGAACGACTGTCTGAAAGCCTCCGTGCGCGCTCTGATCTCTCTAATTTTACATTCGTGATCTCCTCGGGAAGTATAAGTAGGGGGAAGCAATATATTCGATACCTCATCCGGAAACGCACCCTCTCGAAACCTGGCGAGCAAGCTACACCGCGATGCAGAGCGCCTCTCTTGCAGAGTCTGCCACTTGAGTTTATTAAACATCTCCGTAACGCTATCACGGTTACCAAATAACCCAGTGACGAAACGCGCCGCTCTTCTTTGGATCTTCTCTATCTCCTCCGTCAACCCGACCTGGTACGGATCCCACACTGATGAGCAATACTCAAGTATAGGTCGAACGAGTGTTTTGTAAGCCACCTCCTTTGTTGATGGACTACATTTTCTAAGCACTCTCCCAATGAATCTCAACCTGGTACCCGCCTTACCAACAATTAGTTTTATATGATCATTCCACTTCAAATCTTTCCGTACGCATACTCCCAGATATTTTACAGAAGTAACTGCTACCAGTGTTTGTTCCGCTATCATATAATCATACAATAAAGGATCCTTCTTTCTATGTATTCGCAATACATTACATTTGTCTATGTTAAGGGTCAGTTGCCACTCCCTGCACCAAGTGCCTATCCGCTGCAGATCTTCCTGTATTTCGCTACAATTTTCTAATGCAGCAACTTCTCTGTATACTACAGCATCATCCGCGAAAAGCCGCATGGAACTTCCGACACTATCTACTAAGTCATTTATATATATTGTGAAAAGCAATGGTCCCATAACACTCCCCTGTGGCACGCCAGACGTTACTTTAACGTCTGTAGATGTCTCTCCATTGATAACAACATGCTGTGTTCTGTTTGCTAAAAACTCTTCAATCCAGCCACACAGCTGGTCTGATATTCCGTAGGCTCTTACTTTGTTTATCAGGCGACAGTGCGGAACTGTATCGAACGCCTTCCGGAAGTCAAGAAAAATAGCATCTACCTGGGAGCCTGTATCTAATATTTTCTGGGTCTCATGAACAAATAAGGCGAGTTGGGTCTCACACGATCGCTGTTTCCGGAATCCATGTTGATTCCTACATAGTAGATTCTGGGTTTCCAGAAATGACATGATACGCGAGCAAAAAACATGTTCTAAAATTCTACAAGAGATCGACGTAAGAGATATAGGTCTATAGTTTTGCGCATCTGCTCGACGACCCTTCTTGAAGACTGGGACTATCTGTGCTCTTTCCCAATCATTTGGAACCCTCCGTTCCTCTAGAGACTTGCGGTACACGGCTGTTAGAAGGGGGGCAAGTTCTTTCGCGTACTCTGTGTAGAATCGAATTGGTATCCCGTCAGGTCCAGTGGACTTTCCTCTATTGAGTGATTCCAGTTGCTTTTCTATTCCTTGGACACTTATTTCTATGCCAGCCATTTTTTCGTTTGTGCGAGGATTTAGAGAAGGAACTGCAGTGCGGTCTTCCTCTGTGAAACAGCTTTGGAAAAAGGTGTTTAGTATTTCAGCTTTACGCGTGTCATCCTCTGTTTCAATGCCATCATCATCCCGTAGTGTCTGGATATGCTGTTTCGAGCCACTTACTGATTTCACGTAAGACCAGAACTTCCTAGGATTTTCTGTCAAGTCGGTACATAGAATTTTACTTTCGAATTCAATGAACGCTTCACGCATAGCCCTCCTTACGCTAACTTTGACATCGTTTAGCTTCAGTTTGTCTGAGAGGTTTTGGCTGCGTTTAAACTTGGAGTGGAGCTCTCTTTGCTTTCGCAGTAGTTTCCTAACTTTGTTGTTGTACCACGGTGGGTTTTTCCCGTCCCTCACAGTTTTACTCGGCACGTACCTGTCTAAAACGCATTTTACGATTGCCTTGAACTTTTTCCATAAACACTCAACATTGTCAGTGTCGGAACAGAAATTTTCGTTTTGATCTGTTAGGTAGTCTGAAATCTGCCTTCTATTACTCTTGCTAAACAGATAAACCTTCCTCCCTTTTTTTATATTCCTATTAACTTCCATATTCAGGGATGCTGCAACGGCCTTATGATCACTGATTCCCTGTTCTGTACATACAGATTCGAAAAGTTCGGGTCTGTTTGTTATCAGTAGGTCCAAGATGTTATCTCCACGAGTCGGTTCTCTGTTTAATTGCTCGAGGTAATTTTCGGATAGTGCACTCAGTATAATGTCACTCGATGCTCTGTCCCTACCACCCGTCCTAAACATCTGAGTGTCCCAGTCTATATCTGGTAAATTGAAATCTCCACCTAAGACTATAACATGCTGAGAAAATTTATGTGAAATGTATTCCAAATTTTCTCTCAGTTGTTCTGCCACTAATGCTGCTGAGTCGGGAGGTCGGTAAAAGGAGCCAATTATTAACCTAGTTCGGTTGTCTAGTGTAACCTCCACCCATAATAATTCACAGGAACTATCCACTTCTACTTCACTACAGGATAAACTACCACTAACAGCGATGAACACTCCACCACCGGTTGCATGCAATCTATCCTTTCTAAACACCGTGTGTACCTTTGTAAAAATTTCGGCAGAATTTATCTCTGGCTTAAGCCAGCTTTCTGTACCTATAACGATTTCAGCTTCGGTGCTTTCTATCAGCGCTTGAAGTTCCGGTACTTTACCAACGCAGCTTCGACAGTTGACAATTACAATACCGATTGCTGCTTGGTCCCCGCATGTCCTGACTTTGCCCCGCACCCGTTGAGGCTGTTGCCCTTTCTGTACTTGCCCAAGGCCATCTAACCTAAAAAACCGCCCAGCCCACGCCACACAACCCCTGCTACCTGTGTAGCCGCTTGTTGCGTGTAGTGGACTCCTGACCTATCCAGCGGAACCCGAAACCCCACCACCCTATGGCGCAAGTCGAGGAATCTGCAGCCCACACGGTCGCAGAACCGTCTCAGCCTCTGATTCAGACCCTCCACTCGGCTCTGTACCAAAGGTCCGCAGTCAGTCCTGTCGACGATGCTGCAGATGGTGAGCTCTGCTTTCATCCCGCTAGCGAGACTGGCAGTCTTCACCAAATCAGATAGCCGCCGGAAGCCAGAGAGGATTTCCTCCGATCCATAGCGACACACATCATTGGTGCCGACATGAGCGACCACCTGCAGATGGGTGCACCCTGTACCCTTCATGGCATCCGGAAGGACCCTTTCCACATCTGGAATGACTCCCCCCGGTATGCACACGGAATGCACATTGGTTTTCTTCCCCTCTCTTGCTGCCGTTTCCCTAAGGGGCCCCATTACGCGCCTGACGTTGGAGCTCCCAACTACCAGTAAGCCCACCCTCTGCAACTGCCCGGATCTTGCAGACTAAGGGGCAACCTCTGGAACAGGACAAGCAGCCATGTCAGGCCGAAGATCAGTATCAGCCTGAGACAGAGCCTGAAACCGGTTCGTCAGACAAACTGGAGAGGCTTTCCGTTCAGCTCTCCGGAATGTCTTTAGCCCCCTGCCACACCTTGAAACGACCTCCCACTCTACCACAGGTGAGGGATCAGCCTCAATGCGGGCAGTATCCCGGGCAACCACAGTCGTAGTCCGATCAGGGGATACGTGGGACGAGCTGGCCGTCCCCGACAAACCCCCATCCCGACCCCCACAGTGATGCCCATTGGCAACAGCCTCAAGCTGTGTGACCGAAGCCAACACTGCCTGAAGCTGGGAGCGAAGGGATGCCAACTCAGCCTGCATCCGAACACAGCAGTTGCAGTCCCTATCCATGCTAAAAACTGTTTTGCTAAGAACGTCTGAACTAATCTACAGAGAGCGCAAACAAATCGACAAAATTTAAACGGTTATTAAAATACAAGATTGCCTAGTAAATGCAGTAATGCTGCTACTTGCGCACTGCTGACACTGCTCGGCGGCGGAAGGAGACTACACGAAATTACACTATTCAGGTACTAAAACACGATGCTACAACTCTCAAATACTATAATACGCTCGAAATTTATGAATTAAACAATGCAAGTACCAAAAACACGCAAAGAAATTAAGAATTAAACTATGTAAGAAATGAGTGAGCTAGGAGTATACGACTTGCTGCTGCAGCTGCTTATCCAACGGCGGCAGGGAGCACACTAACTGCGACCAACCGACACTGGCCGTTCAAAACAAAACAGTAGACAAACCACTTCGCGAATTTACACTATTCAGGTACTAAAACGCGATGCTACAACTCTCAAATACTATAATACGCCCGAAATTTATGAATTACACAATGCAAGTACCAAAAACACGCAAAGAAATTAAGAATTAACTATGTAACAAATGAGTGAGCTAGGAGTATACGACTTGCTGCTGCAGCTGCTTATCCAACGGCGGCAGGGAGCACACTCTTGTACTTAAGTCGGCATTGTGCCTTTTTATTAAATTCGGATGCAATTTCTGTGTTTCATAGTCAATAAGAAGGTCCAAGGGATACAGTGAACCAGAAGTTAAGCATCGGAATCTAAAACTGGACTCACAGGAGGGGTTCAAATCATAGAAAGTTAGAGTATCAGTCCTCTTGTACTTAAGTTGGCATTGTGCCTTTTGTATTAAATTCGGATGCAATTTCTGTGTTTCATCGTCAATAAGAAGGTCCAAGGGATACAGAAAACCTGAAGTTAAGCATCGGAATCCAAAACGGGACTCACAGGAGGGGTTCAAATCACAGAATGTTAGAGTATCAGTCCTCTTGTACTTAAGTTAACATTGTGCCTTTTTTATTAAATTCGGATGCAATTTCTGTGTTTCATCGTCAATAAGAAGGTCCAGGGGATACAGTAAACCTGAAGTTAAGCATCGGAAACTAAAACTGGACTCACAGGAGGGGTTCATATCATAGAAAGTTAGAGTATCAGTCCTCTTGTACTTAAGTCGGCATTGTGCCTTTTTGTATTAAATTCGGATGCAATTTCTGTGTTTCATCGTCAATAAGAAGGTCCAAGGGATACAGTAAACCTGAAGTTAAGCATCGGAATCTAGTACTGGACTCACAGGAGGGGTTCAAAAACATAGAAAGTTAGAGTATCAGTCCTCTTGTACTTAAGTCGGCATTGTGCATTTTTTATTAAATTCGGATGCAATTTCTGTGTTTCATCGTCAATACCAAGGTCCAAGGGATACAGTAAACCTGAAGTGGAGCATCGGAAACTAAAACTGGACTCACAGGAGGGGTTCAAATCATAGAAAGTTAGAGTATCAGTCCTCTTGTACTTAAGTCGCCATTGTGTCTTTTTTATTAAATTCGGATGCAATTTCTGTGTTTCATGGTCAATAAGAAGGTCCAAGGGATACTGTAAACCTGAAGTTAAGCATCGGAATCTAAAACTGGACTAACAGGAGTGGTTCAAATCATAGAAAGTTAGAGTATCAGTCCTCTTGTACTTAAGTTGGCATTGTGCCTTTTTTATTAAATTCGGATGCAATTTCTGTGTTTCATCGTCAATAAGAAGGTCCAAGGGATACAGTAAACCTGAAGTTAAACATCGGAATCTAAAACTGGACTCACAGGAGGGGTTCAAATCAAAGAAAGTTTGAGTATCAGTCCGCTTGTACTTAAGTCGCCATTGTGCCTTTTTTATTAAATTCGGATGCAATTTCTGTGTTTCATCGTCAATAACAAGGTCCAAGGGATACAGTAAACCTGAACTGAAGCATCAGAATCTAAAACTGGACTCGCAGGAAAGGTTCAAATCATAGAAATTTAGAGTATCAGTCGCCTTGTACTTAAGTCGGCATTGTGCCTTTTGTATTAAATTCGGATGCAATTTCTGTGTTTCATGGTCAATAAGAAGGTCCAAGGGATACAGTAAACCTGAAGTTAAGCATCGGAATGTAAAACTGGACTCACAGGAGGGGTCCAAATCATAGAAAGTTAGAGTATCATTCCTCTTGTACTTCAGTCGGCGTTGTGCCTTTTTTAATAAATTCGGCTGCAATTTCTGTGTTTCATCGTCAATTAGAAGGTCCTAGGGATACAGTAAACCTGAAGTGAAGCATGGGAAGCTAAAACTGGACTAACAGCAGAGGTTCAAATCTTAGAAAGTTAGAGTGTCAGTCCTCTTGTACTTAAGTCGGCATTGTGCCTTTTGTATTAAATTCGGATGCAATTTCTGTGTTTCATCGTCAATAAGAAGGTCCAAGGGATAGAGTAAACCTGAAGTGAAGCATCGGAATCTAAAACTGGACTCACAGGAGTGGTTCAAATCATAGAAAGTTAGAGTATCAGTCCTTTTGTACTTAAGTCGGCATTGTGCCTTTTGTATTAAATTCGGATGCAATTTCTGTGTTTCATCGTCAATAAGAAGGTCCAAGGGATACAGTAAACATGAAGTTAAGCAGCGGAATCTATAACTGGACTCACAGGAGGGGTTCAAATCACAGAAAGTTAGAGTATCAGTCCTCTTGTACTTAAGTCGGCATTGTGCCTTTTTTATTCAATTCGGATGCAATTTCTGTGTTTCATCGTCAATAAGATGGTCCAAGGGATACAGTAAACCTGAAGTGAACCATCGGAAACTAAAACTGGACTCACAGCAGAGGTTCAAATCATAGAAAGTTAGAGTATCTGTCCTCTTGTACTTAAGTCGGCATTGTGCCTTTTGTATTAAATTCGGGTGCAATTTCTGTGTTTCTTCGTCAATAAGAAGGTCCAAGGGATACAGTAAACCTGAAGTGAAACATTGGAAACTTAAACTGGACTCACAGCAGAGGTTCAAATCATAGAAAGTTAGAGTTTCAGTCCTCTTGTACTTAAGTCGGCATTGTGCATTTTGTATTAAATTCAGATGAAATTTCTGTGTTTCATCGTCAATAAGAAGGTCCAAGGGATACAGTAAACCTGAAGTGAAGCATCGGATACTAAAACTGGACTCACAGGCGGAGTTCAAATCACAGAAAGTTAGAGTATCAGTCCTCTTGTACTTAAGTTGGCATTGTGCCTTTTTATTAAATTCGGATGCAATTTCTGTGTTTCATCGTCAATAAAAAGATCCAAGGGATACAGTAAACCTGAAGTGAAGCATCGGAAACTAAAACTGGACTCTCAGCAGAGGTTCAAATCATAGAAAATTAGAGTATCAGTCGCCTTGTACTTAAATCGGCATTGTGCCTTTTGTATTGACTTCGGATGCAATTTCTGTGTTTCATCGTCAATACGAAGGTTTAAGGGATACAGTAAACCTGAAGTTAAGCATCGGAATCCAAAACGGGACTCACAGGAGGGGTTCAAATCACAGAATGTTAGAGTATCAGTCGTCTTGTACTTAAGTTGGCATTGTGCCTTTTTTATTAAATTCGGATGCAATTTCTGAGTTTCATCGTCAATAAGAAGGTCCAAGGGATACATTAAACCTGAAGTTAAGCATCGGAAACTAAAACTGGACTCACAGGAGGGGTTCATATCATAGAAAGTTAGTGTATCAGTCCTCTTGTACTTAAGTCGGCATTGTGCCTTTTTGTATTAAATTCGGATGCAATTTCTGTGTTTCATCGTCAATAAGAAGGTCCAAGGGATACAGTAAACCTGAAGTTAAGCATCGGAATCTAGTACTGGACTCACAGGAGGGGTTCAAAAACATAGAAAGTTAGAGTATCAGTCCTCTTGTACTTAAGTCGGCATTGTGCATTTTTTATTAAATTCGGATGCAATTTCTGTGTTTCATCGTCAATACCAAGGTCCAAGGGATACAGTAAACCTGAAGTGGAGCATCGGAAACTAAAACTGGACTCACAGGAGGGGTTCAAATCATAGAAAGTTAGTGTATCAGTCCTCTTGTACTTAAGTCGCCATTGTGCCTTTTTTATTAAATTCGGATGCAATTTCTGTGTTTCATGGTCAATAAGAAGGTCCAAGGGATACTGTAAACCTGAAGTTAAGCATCGGAATCTAAAACTGGACTAACAGGAGTGGTCCAAATAATAGAAGGTTAGAGTATCAGTCCTCTTGTACTTCAGTCGGCATTGTGCATTTTTTAATAAATTCGGATGCAATTTCTGTGTTTCATCGTCAATAAGAAGGTCCAAGGGATACCGTAAACCTGAAGTTAAGCATCGGAAACTAAAATTGGACCCACAGCAGAGGTTCAATTCATAGAAAGTTAGAGATTCAGTCCTCTTGTACTCAAGTCGGCATTGTGCCTTTTGTATTAAAATCGGATGCAATTTCTGTGTTTCATCGTCAATAAAAAGGTCAAAGGGATACAGTAAACCTGACGTGAAGCATCGGAATCTAAAACTGGTCTCACAGGAGAGGCTCAAATCATAGAAAGTTAGAGTATCAGTCCTCTTGTACTTAAGTCGGCATTGTGCCTTTTGTATTAAATTCGGATCCAATTTCAGTGTTTCATCGTCAATGAGAAGGTCCAAGGGATACCGTAAACCTGAAGTTAAGCATCGGAATCTAAAACTGGACTCACAGGAGGGGTTCAAATCATAGAAAGTTAGAGTATCAGTCCTCTTGTACTTAAGACGGCATTGTGCCTTTTTTATTAAATTCGGATACAATTTCTGTGTTCCATCGTCAATAAGAAGGTCCAAGGGATACAGTAAACCTGAAGTTAAGCATCGGAATCTAAAACTGGACTCACAGGAGGGGTTCAAATCATAGAAACTTAGAGTATCAGTCCTTTTGTACTTAAGTCGCCATTGTGCCTTTTTTATTAAATTCGGATGCAATTTCTGTGTTTCATCGTCAATAAGAAGGTCCCAGGGATACAGTAAACCTGAAGTGAAGCATCGGAAACTAAAACTGGACTCACAGCAGAAGTTCAAATCATAGAAAGTTAGAGTATGAGTCCTTCTGTACTTAAGTCGGCATTGTGCCTTTTGTATTTAATTCGGATGCAATTTCTGTGTTTCATCGTCAATAAGAAGGTCCAAGGGATACAGTAAACCTGAAGTGAAACATCGGAAACTAAAACTGGACTCACAGCAGAGGTTCAAATCATAGAAAGTTAGAGTATCAGTCCTCTTGTACTTAAGTCGGCATTGTGCCTTTTGTATTAAATTCGGATGCAATTTCTGTGTTTCATCGTCAATAAGAAGGTCCAAGGGATACAGGAAACCTGAAGTGAAGCATCGGAAACTAAAACTGGACTCACAGGCGGGGTTCAAATCATAGAAAGTTAGAGTATCAGTCCGCTTGTACTTAAGTCGGCATTGTGCCTTTTGTATTAAATTCGGATGCAATTTCTGTGTTTCATCGTCAATAAAAAGGTCCAAGGGATACTGTAAACCTGAAGTGAAGCATCGGAAACTAAAACTGGACTCACAGCAGAGGTTCAAATCATAGAAAGTTAGAGTATCAGTCGCCTTGTACTTAAGTCGGCATTGTGCCTTTTGTATTGACTTTGGATGCAATTTCTGTGTTTCATCGGCAATAAGAAGGTCCAAGGGATAGAGTAAACCTGAAGTGAAGCATCGGAATCTAAAACTGGACTCACAGGAGTGGTTCAAATCATAGAAAGTTAGAGTATCAGTCCTTTTGTACTTAAGTCGGAATTGTGCCTTTTGTATTAAATTCGGATGCGATTTCTGTGTTTCATCGTCAATAAGAAGGTCCAAGGGATACAGTAAACATGAAGTTAAGCAACGGAATCTATAACTGGACTCACAGGAGGGGTTCAAATCAGAGAAAGTTAGAGTATCAGTCCTCTTGTACTTAAGTCGGCATTGTGCCTTTTTTATTCTATTCGGATGTAATTTCTGTGTTTCATCGTCAATAAGATGGTCCAAGGGATACAGTAAACCTGAAGTGAAACATCAGAAATTAAAACTGGACTCACAGCAGAGGTTCAAATCATAGAAAGTTAGAGTATCTGTCCTCTTGTACTTAAGTCGGCATTGTGCCTTTTGTATTAAATTCGGGTGCAATTTCTGTGTTTCTTCGTCAATAAGAAGGTCCAAGGGATACAGTAAACCTGAAGTGAAACATTGGAAACTTAAACTGGACTCACAGCAAAGGTTCAAATCATAGAAAGTTAGAGTTTCAGTCCTCTTGTACTTAAGTCGGCATTGTGCATTTTGTATTAAATTCGGATGAAATTTCTGTGTTTCATCGTCAATAAGAAGGTCCAAGGGATACAGTAAACCTGAAGTGAAGCATCGGATACTAAAACTGGACTCACAGGCGGAGTTCAAATCACAGAAAGTTAGAGTATCAGTCCTCTTGTACTTAAGTCGGCATTGTGCCTTTTTATTAAATTCGAATGCAATTTCTGTGTTTCATCGTCAATAAAAAGGTCCAAGGGATACAGTAAACCTGAAGTGAAGCATCGGAAACTAAAACTGGACTCTCAGCAGAGGTTCAAATCATAGAAAGTTAGAGTATCAGTCGCCTTGTACTTAAATCGGCATTGTGCCTTTTGTATTGACTTCGGATGCAATTTCTGTGTTTCATCGTCAATACGAAGGTCCAAGGGATACAGTAAACCTTAAGTTAGGCATCAGAATCTAATACTGTACTCACAGGAGGGGTTCAAATCATAGAAAGTTAGAGTATCAGTTCTCTTGTACTTAAGTCGGCATTGTGCCTTTTGTATTAAATTCGGATCCAATTTCAGTGTTTCATCGTCAATGAGAAGGTCCAAGGGATACCGTAAACCTGAAGTTAAGCATCGGAATCTAAAACTGGACTCACAGGAGGGGTTCAAATCATAGAAAGTTAGAGTATCAGTCCTCTTGTACTTAAGTCGGCATTGTGCCTTTTTTATTAAATTCGGATACAATTTCTGTGTTTCATCGTCAATAAGAAGGTCCAAGGGATACAGTAAACCTGAAGTTAAGCATCGGAATCTAAAACTGGACTCACAGGAGGGGTTCAAATCATAGAAAGTTAGAGTATCAGTCCTTTTGTACTTAAGTCGCCATTGTGCCTTTTTTATTAAATTCGGATGCAATTTCTGTGTTTCATCGTCAATAAGAAGGTCCCAGGGATACAGTAAACCTGAAGTGAAGCATCGGAAACTAAAACTGGACTCACAGCAGAAGTTCAAATCATAGAAAGTTAGAGTATCAGTCGCCTTGTACTTAAATCGGCATTGTGCCTTTTTTATTAAATTCGGATACAATTTCTGTGTTTCATCGTCAATAAGAAGGTCCAAGGGATACAGTAAACCTGAAGTTAAGCATCGGAATCTAAAACTGGACTCACAGGAGGGGTTTAAATCATAGAAAGTTAGAGTATCAGTCCTTTTGTACTTAAGTCGCCATTGTGCCTTTTTTATTAAATTCGGATGCAATTTCTGTGTTTCATCGTCAATAAGAAGGTCCCAGGGATACAGTAAACCTGAAGTGAAACATCGGAAACTAAAACTGGACTCACAGCAGAAGTTCAAATCATAGAAAGTTAGAGTATGAGTCCTTCTGTACTTAAGTCGGCATTGTGCCTTTTGTATTAAATTCGGATGCAATTTCTGTGTTTCATCGTCAATAAAAAGGTCCAAGGGATACAGTAAACCTGAAGTGAAGCATCGGAAACTAAAACTGGACTCACAGGCGGGGTTCAAATCATAGAAAGTTAGAGTATCAGTCCGCTTGTACTTAAGTCGGCATTGTGCCTTTTGTATTAAATTCGGATGCAATTTCTGTGTTTCATCGTCAATAAAAAGGTCCAAGGGATACAGTAAACCTGAAGTGAAACATCGGAAACTAAAACTGGACTCACAGCAGAGGTTCAAATCATAGAAAGTTAGAGTATCAGTCCTCTTGTACTTAAGTCGGCATTGTGCCTTTTTTATTAAATTCGGATACAATTTCTGTGTTTCATCGTCAATAAGAAGGTCCAAGGGATACAGTAAACCTGAAGTTAAGCATCGGAATCTAAAACTGGACTCACAGGAGGGGTTCAAATCATAGAAAGTTAGAGTATCAGTCCTTTTGTACTTAAGTCGCCATTGTGCCTTTTTTATTAAATTCGGATGCAATTTCTGTGTTTCATCGTCAATAAGAAGGTCCCAGGGATACAGTTAACCTGAAGTGAAGCATCGGAAACTAAAACTGGACTCACAGCAGAAGTTCAAATCATAGAAAGAGTATGAGTCCTTCTGTACTTAAGTCGGCATTGTGCCTTTTTTATTAAATTCGGATGCAATTTCTGTGTTTCATCGTCAATAAAAAGGTCCAAGGGATACAGTAAACCTGAAGTGAAGCATCGGAAACTAAAACTGGACTCACAGGCGGGGTTCAAATCATAGAAAGTTAGAGTATCAGTCCGCTTGTACTTAAGTCGGCATTGTGCCTTTTGTATTAAATTCGGATGCAATTTCTGTGTTTCATCGTCAATAAAAAGGTCCAAGGGATACAGTAAACCTGAAGTGAAGCATCGGAAACTAAAACTGGACTCACAGCAGAGGTTCAAATCATAGAAAGTTAGAGTATCAGTCGCCTTGTACTTAAATCAGCATTGTGCCTTTTTTATTTAATTCGGATACAATTTCTGTGTTTCATCGTCAATAAGAAGGTCCAAGGGATACAGTAAACCTGAAGTTAAGCATCGGAATCTAAAACTGGACTCACAGGAGGGGTTCAAATCATAGAAAGTTAGAGTATCAGTCCTTTTGTACTTAAGTCGCCATTGTGCCTTTTTTATTAAATTCGGATGCAATTTCTGTGTTTCATCGTCAATAAGAAGGTCCCAGGGATACAGTAAACCTGAAGTGAAGCATCGGAAACTAAAACTGGACTCACAGCAGAAGTTCAAATCATAGAAAGTTAGAGTATGAGTCCTTCTGTACTTAAGTCGGCATTGTGCCTTTTGTATTAAATTCGGATGCAATTTCTGTGTTTCATCGTCAATAAAAAGGTCCAAGGGATACAGTAAACCTGAAGTGAAGCATCGGAAACTAAAACTGGACTCACAGGCGGGGTTCAAATCATAGAAAGTTAGAGTATCAGTCCGCTTGTACTTAAGTCGGCATTGTGCCTTTTGTATTAAATTTGGATGCAATTTCTGTGTTTCATCGTCAATAAAAAGGTCCAAGGGATACAGTAAACCTGAAGTGAAGCATCGGAAACTAAAACTGGACTCACAGCAGAGGTTCAAATCATAGAAAGTTAGAGTATCAGTCCTCTTGTACTTAAGTCGGCATTGTGCCTTTTTTATTAAATTCGGATACAATTTCTGTGTTTCATCGTCAATAAGAAGGTCCAAGGGATACAGTAAACCTGAAGTTAAGCATCGGAATCTAAAACTGGACTCACAGGAGGGGTTCAAATCATAGAAAGTTAGAGTATCAGTCCTTTTGTACTTAAGTCGCCATTGTGCCTTTTGTATTTAATTCGGATGCAATTTCTGTGTTTCATCGTCAATAAGAAGGTCCAAGGGATACAGTAAACCTGAAGTGAAACATCGGAAACTAAAACTGGACTCACAGCAGAGGTTCAAATCATAGAAAGTTAGAGTATCAGTCCTCTTGTACTTAAGTCGGCATTGTGCCTTTTGTATTAAATTCGGATGCAATTTCTGTGTTTCATCGTCAATAAGAAGGTCCAAGGGATACAGTAAACCTGAAGTGAAGCATCGGAAACTAAAACTGGACTCACAGGCGGGGTTCAAATCATAGAAAGTTAGAGTATCAGTCCGCTTGTACTTAAGTCGGCATTGTGCCTTTTGTATTAAATTCGGATGCAATTTCTGTGTTTCATCGTCAATAAAAAGGTCCAAGGGATACAGTAAACCTGAAGTGAAGCATCGGAAACTAAAACTGGACTCACAGCAGAGGTTCAAATCATAGAAAGTTAGAGTATCAGTCGCCTTGTACTTAAGTTGGCATTGTGCCTTTTGTATTGACTTCGGATGCAATTTCTGTGTTTCATCGGCAATAAGAAGGTCCAAGGGATAGAGTAAACCTGAAGTGAAGCATCGGAATCTAAAACTGGACTCACAGCAGAAGTTCAAATCATAGAAAGTTAGAGTATGAGTCCTTCTGTACTTAAGTCGGCATTGTGCCTTTTGTATTAAATTCGGATGCAATTTCTGTGTTTCATCGTCAATAAAAAGGTCCAAGGGATACAGTAAACCTGAAGTGAAGCATCGGAAACTAAAACTGGACTCACAGGCGGGGTTCAAATCATAGAAAGTTAGAGTATCAGTCCGCTTGTACTTAAGTCGGCATTGTGCCTTTTGTATTAAATTCGGATGCAATTTCTGTGTTTCATCGTCAATAAAAAGGTCCAAGGGATACAGTAAACCTGAAGTGAAGCATCGGAAACTAAAACTGGACTCACAGCAGAGGTTCAAATCATAGAAAGTTAGAGTATCAGTCGCCTTGTACTTAAGTTGGCATTGTGCCTTTTGTATTGACTTCGGATGCAATTTCTGTGTTTCATCGTCAATAAGAAGGTCCCAGGGATACAGTAAACCTGAAGTGAAGCATCGGAAACTAATCTCTGGACTCACAGCAGAAGTTCAAATCATAGAAAGAGTATGAGTCCTTCTGTACTTAAGTCGGCATTGTGCCTTTTTTATTAAATTCGGATGCAATTTCTGTGTTTCATCGTCAATAAAAAGGTCCAAGGGATACAGTAAACCTGAAGTGAAGCATCGGAAACTAAAACTGGACTCACAGGCGGGGTTCAAATCATAGAAAGTTAGAGTATCAGTCCGCTTGTACTTAAGTCGGCATTGTGCCTTTTGTATTAAATTCGGATGCAATTTCTGTGTTTCATCGTCAATAAAAAGGTCCAAGGGATACAGTAAACCTGAAATGAAGCATCGGAAACTAAAACTGGACTCACAGCAGAGGTTCAAATCATAGAAAGTTAGAGTATCAGTCGCCTTGTACTTAAATCGGCATTGTGCCTTTTTTATTAAATTCGGATACAATTTCTGTGTTTCATCGTCAATAAGAAGGTCCAAGGGATACAGTAAACCTGAAGTTAAGCATCGGAATCTAAAACTGGACTCACAGGAGGGGTTCAAATCATAGAAAGTTAGAGTATCAGTCCTTTTGTACTTAAGTCGCCATTGTGCCTTTTTTATTAAATTCGGATGCAATTTCTGTGTTTCATCGTCAATAAGAAGGTCCCAGGGATACAGTAAACCTGAAGTGAAGCATCGGAAACTAAAACTGGACTCACAGCAGAAGTTCAAATCATAGAAAGTTAGAGTATGAGTCCTTCTGTACTTAAGTCGGCATTGTGCCTTTTGTATTAAATTCGGATGCAATTTCTGTGTTTCATCGTCAATAAAAAGGTCCAAGGGATACAGTAAACCTGAAGTGAAGCATCGGAAACTAAAACTGGACTCACAGGCGGGGTTCAAATCATAGAAAGTTAGAGTATCAGTCCGCTTGTACTTAAGTCGGCAATGTGCCTTTTGTATTAAATTCGGATGCAATTTCTGTGTTTCATCGTCAATAAAAAGGTCCAAGGGATACAGTAAACCTGAAGTGAAGCATCGGAAACTAAAACTGGACTCACAGCAGAGGTTCAAATCATAGAAAGTTAGAGTATCAGTCCTCTTGTACTTAAGTCGGCATTGTGCCTTTTTTATTAAATTCGGATACAATTTCTGTGTTTCATCGTCAATAAGAAGGTCCAAGGGATACAGTAAACCTGAAGTTAAGCATCGGAATCTAAAACTGGACTCACAGGAGGGGTTCAAATCATAGAAAGTTAGAGTATCAGTCCTTTTGTACTTAAGTCGCCATTGTGCCTTTTGTATTTAATTCGGATGCAATTTCTGTGTTTCATCGTCAATAAGAAGGACCAAGGGATACAGTAAACCTGAAGTGAAACATCGGAAACTAAAACTGGACTCACAGCAGAGGTTCAAATCATAGAAAGTTAGAGTATCAGTCCTCTTGTACTTAAGTCGGCATTGTGCCTTTTGTATTAAATTCGGATGCAATTTCTGTGTTTCATCGTCAATAAGAAGGTCCAAGGGATACAGTAAACCTGAAGTGAAGCATCGGAAACTAAAACTGGACTCACAGGCGGGGTTCAAATCATAGAAAGTTAGAGTATCAGTCCGCTTGTACTTAAGTCGGCATTGTGCCTTTTGTATTAAATTCGGATGCAATTTCTGTGTTTCATCGTCAATAAAAAGGTCCAAGGGATACAGTAAACCTGAAGTGAAGCATCGGAAACTAAAACTGGACTCACAGCAGAGGTTCAAATCATAGAAAGTTAGAGTATCAGTCGCCTTGTACTTAAGTTGGCATTGTGCCTTTTGTATTGACTTCGGATGCAATTTCTGTGTTTCATCGGCAATAAGAAGGTCCAAGGGATAGAGTAAACCTGAAGTGAAGCATCGGAATCTAAAACTGGACTCACAGGAGTGGTTCAAATCATAGAAAGTTAGAGTATCAGTCCTTTTGTACTTAAGTCGGAATTGTGCCTTTTGTATTAAATTCGGATGCGATTTCTGTGTTTCATCGTCAATAAGAAGGTCCAAGGGATACAGTAAACATGAAGTTAAGCAACGGAATCTATAACTGGACTCACAGGAGGGGTTCAAATCAGAGAAAGTTAGAGTATCAGTCCTCTTGTACTTAAGTCGGCATTGTGCCTTTTTTATTCAATTCGGATGTAATTTCTGTGTTTCATCGTCAATAAGATGGTCCAAGGGATACAGTAAACCTGAAGTGAAACATCGGAAATTAAAACTGGACTCACAGGAGGGGTTCAAATCAGAGAAAGTTAGAGTATCAGTCCTCTTGTACTTAAGTCGGCATTGTGCCTTTTTTATTCAATTCGGATGTAATTTCTGTGTTTCTTCGTCAATAAGAAGGTCCAAGGGATACAGTAAACCTGAAGTGAAACATTGGAAACTTAAACTGGACTCACAGCAGAGGTTCAAATCATAGAAAGTTAGAGTTTCAGTCCTCTTGTACTTAAGTCGGCATTGTGCATTTTGTATTAAATTCGGATGAAATTTCTGTGTTTCATCGTCAATAAGAAGGTCCAAGGGATACAGTAAACCTGAAGTGAAGCATCGGATACTAAAACTGGACTCACAGGCGGAGTTCAAATCACAGAAAGTTAGAGTATCAGTCCTCTTGTACTTAAGTCGGCATTGTGCCTTTTTATTAAATTCGGATGCAATTTCTGTGTTTCATCGTCAATAAAGAGGTCCAAGGGATACAGTAAACCTGAAGTGAAGCATCGGAAACTAAAACTGGACTCTCAGCAGAGGTTCAAATCATAGAAAGTTAGAGTATCAGTCGCCTTGTACTTAAATCGGCATTGTGCCTTTTGTATTGACTTCGGATGCAATTTCTGTGTTTCATCGTCAATACGAAGGTCCCAGGGATACAGTAAATCTTAAGTTAGGCATCAGAATCTAATACTGTACTCACAGGAGGGGTTCAAATCATAGAAAGTTAGAGTATCAGTCCTCTTGTACTTAAGTCGGCATTGTGCATTTTGTATTAAATTCGGATGAAATTTCTGTGTTTCATCGTCAATAAGAAGGTCCAAGGGATACAGTAAACCTGAAGTTAAGCATCGGAAACTAAAACTGGACTCACAGCAGAGGTTCAAATCATAGAAAGTTAGAGTTTCAGTCCTCTTGTACTTAAGTCGGCATTGTGCCATTTGTATTAAATTCGAATGAAATTTCTGTGTTTCATAGTCAATAAGAAAGTCCAAGGGACACAGTAAACCTGACGTTAAGCATCGGAATGTAAAACTGGACTCACAGGAGGGGTTCAAATCATAGAAAGTTAGAGTATCAGTCCTCTTGTACTTAAGGTGGCATTGTGCCTTTTGTATTAAATTCGGATGCAATTTCTGTGTTTCATCGTCAATAAGATGGTCCAAGGGATACAGTAAACCTGAAGTGAAACATCGGAAACTAAAACTGGACTCACAGCAGAGGTTCAAATCATAGAAAGTTAGAGTATCAGTCCTCTTGTACTTAAGTCGGCATTGTGCCTCTTGTATTAATTTCGGATGCAATTTCTGTGTTTCATCGTCAATAAGAAGGACCAAGGGATACAGTAAACCTGAAGTGAAACATCGGAAACTAAAACTGGACTCATGGCAGATGTTCAAGTCATAGAAAGTTAGAGTATCAGTCCTCTTGTACTTAAGTCGGCATTGTGCCCTTTGTATTAAATTCGGATGCAATTTCTGTGTTTCATCGTCAATAAGAAGGTCCAAGGGACACAGTAAACCTGAAGTGAAGCATCGGAAACTAAAACTGGACTCACAGCAGAGGATCAAATCATAGAAAGTTAGAGTATCAGTTGCCTTGTACTTAAGTCGGCATTGTGCCTTTTGTATCGGCTTCGGATGCAATTTCTGTGTTTCATCGTCTATAAGAAGGTCCAAGGGATACAGTTAACCTGAAGTGAAGCATCGGAATCTAAAACTGGACTCACAGGAGTGGTTCAAATCATAGAAAGTTAGAGTATCAGTCCTTTTGTACTTAAGTCGGCACTGTGCCTTTTGTATTAAATTCGGATGCAATTTCTGTGTTCCATCGTCAATAAGAAGGACCAAGGGATACAGTAAACCTGACGTGAAGCATCGGAATCTAAAACTGGTCTCCCAGGAGAGGTTCAATTCATAGAAAGTTAGAGCATCAGTCCTCTTGTACTTAAGTCGGCATTGTGCCTTTTGTATTAAATTCGGATGCAATTTCAGTGTTTCATCGTCAATAAGAAGGCCCAAGGGGTACCGTAAACCTGAAGTTAAGCATCGGAATCTAAAACCGGACTCACAGGAGGGGTTCAAATCATAGAAAGTTAGAGTATCAGTCCTCTTGTACTTAAGTCGGCATTGTGCCTTTTTTATTAAATTCGGATGCAATTTCTGTGTTTCATCGTCATTAAGAAGGTCCAAGGGATACAGTACAGCTGAAGTTAAGCATCGGAATCTAAAACTGGACTCACAGGAGGGGTTCAAATCATAGAAACTTAGAGTATCAGTCCTTTTGTACTTAAGTCGCAATTGTGCCTTTTTTATTAAATTCGGATGCAATTTCTGTGTTTCATCGTCAATAAGAAGGTCCCAGGGATACAGTAAACCTGAAGTGAAGCATCGGAAACTAAAACTGGACTCACAGCAGAGGTTCAAATCATAGAAAGTTAGAGTTTCAGTCCTCTTGTACTTAAGTCGGCGTTGTGCCTTTTGTATTAAATTCGCATACAATTTCTGTGTTTCATCGTCAATAAGAATGACCAAGGGATACAGTAAACCTGAAGTGAAGCATCGGAAACTAAAACTGGACTCACAGGAGGGGTTATAATCATAGAAGGTTAGAGTATCAGTCCTCTTGTACTTAGTCGGCATTGTGCCTTTTTATTAAATTCGGTTGCAATTTCTGTGTTTCATAGTCAATAAGAAGGTCCAAGGGATACAGTAAACCTGAAGTTAAGCATCGAAATCTAAAACTGGACTCACAGGAGAGGTTCAAATCAGAGAAAGTTAGAGTATCAGTCCTCTTGTATTTAAGTTGGCATTGTGCCTTTTGTATTACATTCGGATGCAATTTCTGTGTTTCATCGTCAATAAGAAGGTCCAAGGGATACAGTAAACCTGAAGTTAAGCATCGGAATCCAAAACGGGACCCACAGGAGGGGTTCAAATCATAGAATGTTAGAGCATCAGTCCTCTTGTACTTAAGTTGGCATTGTGCCTTTTTTATTAAATTCGGATGCAATTTCTGTGTTTCATCGTCAATAAGAAGGTCCAAGGGATACAGTAAACCTGAACTGAAGCATCAGAATCTAAAACTGGACTCACAGGAGAGGTTATAACCATAGAAATTTAGAGTATCAGTCGCCTTGTACTTAAGTCGGCATTGTGCCTTTTGTATTAAATTCGGATGCAATTTCTGTGTTTCATCGTCAATAAGAAGGTACAATTGATACAGTAAACCTGAAGTTAAGCATCGGAATCTAAAACTGGACTCACAGGAGAGGTTCAAATCATAGAAAGTTAGAGTATCAGTCCTCTTGTACTTAAGTCGGCATTGTGCCTTTTTTATTAAATTCGGATGCAATTTCTGTGTTTCATCGTCAATAAGAAGGTCCAAGGGATACAGTAAACCTGAACTGAAGCATCAGAATCTAAAACTGGACTCACAGGAGAGGTTATAACCATAGGAATTTAGTGTATCAGTCGCCTTGTACTTAAGTCGGCATTGTGCCTTTTGTATTAATTTTCGGATGCAATTTCTGTGTTTCATCGTCAATAAGAAGGTCCTATTGATACAGTAAACCTGAAGTTAAGCATCGGAATCTAAAACTGGACTCACAGGACGGGTTCAAATCATAGGAAGTTAGAGTATCAGTCCTCTTGTTCTTAAGTCGGCATTGTGCCTTATTTATTAAATTCGGATGCAATTTCTGTGTTTCATTGTCAATAAGAAGGTCCAAGGGATACAGTAAACCTGAAGTTAAGCATCGGAATCTAAAACTGGACTCACAATAGGGGTTCAAATCATAGAAAGTTAGAGTATCAGTCCTCTTGTACTTCAGTCGGCATTGTGCCTTTTTTATTAAATTCGGATGCAATTTCTGTGTTTCATCGTCAATAAGAAGGTCCAAGGGATACAGTAAACCTGAAGTGAGGCATGGGCAACTAAAACTGGACTCACAGCAGAGGTTCAAATCATAGAAAGTTAGAGTTTCAGTCCTCTTGTACTTAAGTCGGCATTGTGCCTTTTGTATTAAATTCGGATGCAATTTCTGTGTTTCATCGTCAATAAGAAGGTCCAAGGGATACAGTAAACCTGAAGTGAAGAATCGGAAACTAAAACTGGACTCACAGCAGAGGTTCAATTCATAGAAATTTAGAGTTTCAGTCCTCTTGTACTTAAGTCGACATTGTGCCTTTTGTATTACATTCGGATGCAATTTCTGTGTTTCATCGTCAATAAGAGGGTCCAAGGGATACAGTAAACCTGACGTGAAGCATCGGAATCTAAAACTTGTCTCACAGGAGAGGTTCAAATCATAGAAAGTTAGAGCATCAGTCCTCTTGTACTTAAGTCGGCATTGTGCCTTTTGTATTAAATTCGGATGCAATTTCAGTGTTTCATCGTCAATAAGAAGGTCCAAGGGGTACCGTAAACCTGAAGTTAAGCATCGGAATCTAAAACCGGACTCACAGGAGGGGTTCAAATCATAGAAAGTTAGAGTATCAGTCCTCTTGTACTTAAGTCGGCATTGTGCCTTTTTTATTAAATTCGGATGCAATTTCTGTGTTTCATCGTCATTATGAAGGTCCAAGGGATACAGTACAGCTGAAGTTAAGCATCGGAATCTAAAACTGGACTCACTGGAGAGGTTCAAATCATAGAATGTTAGAGGATCAGTCCTCTTGTACTTAAGTCGGCATTGTGCCTTTCGTATTAAATTCGGATGCAATTTCTGTGTTTCATCGTCAATAAGAAGGTCCAAGGAATACAGTAAATCAGAAGTTAAGCATCGGAAACTAAAACTGGACTCACAGGAGGGGTTCAAATCATAGAAAGTTAGAGTATCAGTCCTCTTGTACTTAAGTCGGCATTGTGCCTTTTTCATTAAATTCGGATGCTATTTCTGTGTTTCATCGTCAACAAGAAGGTCCAATGGATACAGTAAACCTGAAGTGAAGCATCGGAAACTTAAACTGGACTCACAGGAGGGGTTCAAATCATAGAAAGTTAGAGTATCAGTCCTCTTGTACTTAAGTCGGCATTGTGCCTTTTTATTAAATTCGGATGCAATTTCTGTGTTTCATCGTCAATAAGAAGGTCCAAGGGATACGGTAAACCTGAAGTGAAGCATCGGAAACTAAAACAGGACTCACAGCAGAGGTTCAAATCATAGAGAGTTAGAGTATCAGTCGCCTTGTACTTAAGTCGGCATTGTGCCTTTTGTATTAAATTCGGGTGCAATTTCTGTGTTTCTTCGTCAATAAGAAGGTCCAAGGGATACAGTAAACCTGAAGTGAAACATTGGAAACTTAAACTGGACTCACAGCAGAGGTTCAAATCATAGAAAGTTAGAGTTTCAGTCCTCTTGTACTTAAGTCGGCATTGTGCATTTTGTATTAAATTCGGATGAAATTTCTGTGTTTCATCGTCAATAAGAAGGTCCAAGGGATACAGTAAACCTGAAGTGAAGCATCGGATACTAAAACTGGACTCACAGGCGGAGTTCAAATCACAGAAAGTTAGAGTATCAGTCCTCTTGTACTTAAGTCGGCATTGTGCCTTTTTATTAAATTCGGATGCAATTTCTGTGTTTCATCGTCAATAAAGAGGTCCAAGGGATACAGTAAACCTGAAGTGAAGCATCGGAAACTAAAACTGGACTCTCAGCAGAGGTTCAAATCATAGAAAGTTAGAGTATCAGTCGCCTTGTACTTAAATCGGCATTGTGCCTTTTGTATTGACTTCGGATGCAATTTCTGTGTTTCATCGTCAATACGAAGGTCCAAGGGATACAGTAAACCTTAAGTTAGGCATCAGAATCTAATACTGTACTCACAGGAGGGGTTCAAATCATAGAAAGTTAGAGTATCAGTCCTCTTGTACTTAAGTCGGCATTGTGCATTTTGTATTAAATTCGGATGAAATTTCTGTGTTTCATCGTCAATAAGAAGGTCCAAGGGATACAGTAAACCTGAAGTTAAGCATCGGAAACTAAAACTGGACTCACAGCAGAGGTTCAAATCATAGAAAGTTAGAGTTTCAGTCCTCTTGTACTTAAGTCGGCATTGTGCCATTTGTATTAAATTCGAGTGAAATTTCTGTGTTTCATAGTCAATAAGAAAGTCCAAGGGACACAGTAAACCTGACGTTAAGCATCGGAATGTAAAACTGGACTCACAGGAGGGGTTCAAATCATAGAAAGTTAGAGTATCAGTCCTCTTGTACTTAAGGTGGCATTGTGCCTTTTGTATTAAATTCGGATGCAATTTCTGTGTTTCATCGTCAATAAGATTGTCCAAGGGATACAGTAAACCTGAAGTGAAACATCGGAAACTAAAACTGGACTCACAGCAGAGGTTCAAATCATAGAAAGTTAGATTATCAGTCCTCTTGTACTTAAGTCGGCATTGTGCCTCTAGTATTAATTTCGGATGCAATTTCTGTGTTTCATCGTCAATAAGAAGGTCCAAGGGATACAGTAAACCTGAAGTGAAACATCGGAAACTAAAACTGGACTCATGGCAGATGTTCAAATCATAGAAAGTTAGAGTATCTGTCCTCTTGTACTTAAGTCGGCATTGTGCCCTTTGTATTAAATTCGGATGCAATTTCTGTGTTTCATCGTCAATAAGAAGGTCCAAGGGACACAGTAAACCTGAAGTGAAGCATCGGAAACTAAAACTGGACTCACAGCAGAGGATCAAATCATAGAAAGTTAGAGTATCAGTTGCCTTGTACTTAAGTCGGCATTGTGCCTTTTGTATCGACTTCGGATGCAATTTCTGTGTTTCATCGTCTATAAGAAGGTCCAAGGGATACAGTTAACCTGAAGTGAAGCATCGGAATCTAAAACTGGACTCACAGGAGTGGTTCAAATCATAGAAAGTTAGAGTATCAGTCCTTTTGTATTTAAGTCGGCACTGTGCCTTTTGTATTAAATTCGGATGCAATTTCTGTGTTCCATCGTCAATAAGAAGGTCCAAGGGATACAGTAAACCTGAAGTTAAGCAACGGAATCTATAACTGGACTCACAGGAGGGGTTCAAATCATAGAAAGTTAGAGTATCAGTCCTCTTGTACTTAAGTCGGCATTGTGCCTTTTTTATTAAATTCGGATGCAATTTCTGTGTTTCATCGTCAATAAGAAGGTCCAAGGGATACAGTAAACCAGAAGTTAGGCATCAGAATCTAATACTCTACTCACAGGAGGAGTTCAAATCACAGAGAGTTAGTGTATCAGTCCTCTTGTACTTAAGTCGGCATTGTGCATTTTTTATTAAATTCGGATGCAATTTCTGTGTTTCATCGTCAATAAGAAGGTCCAAGGGATACAGTAAACCTGAAGTGAAGCATCTGAAACTAAAACTGGACTAACAGGAGGGGGTCAAATCATAGAAAGTTAGAGTATCAGTCCTCTTGTACTTAAGTCGGCATTGTGCCTTTTTTATTAAAGTCAGATGCAATTTCTGTGTTTCATCGTCAATAAGAATGTCCAAGGGATACAGTAAACCTGAACTGAAGCATCAGAATCTAAAACTGGACTCACAGGAGAGGTTATAACCATAGAAATTTAGAGTATCAGTCGCCTTGTACTTAAGTCGGCATTGTGCCTTTTGTATTAAATTCGGATGCAATTTCTGTGTTTCATCGTCAATAAGAAGGTCCAATTGATACAGTAAACCTGAAGTTAAGCATCGGAATCTAAAACTGGACTCACAGGAGGGGGTCAAATCATAGGAAGTTAGAGTATCAGTCCTCTTGTACTTAAGTCGGCATTGTGCCTTTTTTATTAAATTCGGATGCAATTTCTGTGTTTCATGGTCAATAAGAAGGTCCAAGGGATACAGTAAACCTGAAGTTAAGCATCGGAATCTAAAACTGGACTCACAATAGGGGTTCAAATCATAGAAAGCTAGAGTATCAGTCCTCTTGTACTTCAGTCGGCATTGTGCCTTTTTTATTAAATTCGGATGCAATTTCTGTGTTTCATCGTCAATAAGAAGGTCCAAGGGATACAGTAAACCTGAAGTGAAGAATCGGAAACTAAAACTGGACTCACAGCAGAGGTTCAATTCATAGAAATTTAGAGTTTCAGTCCTCTTGTACTTAAGTCGACATTGTGCCTTTTGTATTACATTCGGATGCAATTTCTGTGTTTCATCGTCAATAAGAGGGTCCAAGGGATACAGTAAACCTGACGTGAAGCATCGGAATCTAAAACTGGTCTCCCAGGAGAGGTTCAATTCATAGAAAGTTAGAGCATCAGTCCTCTTGTACTTAAGTCGGCATTGTGCCTTTTGTATTAAATTCGGATGCAATTTCAGTGTTTCATCGTCAATAAGAAGGCCCAAGGGGTACCGTAAACCTGAAGTTAAGCATCGGAATCTAAAACCGGACTCACAGGAGGGGTTCAAATCATAGAAAGTTAGAGTATCAGTCCTCTTGTACTTAAGTCGGCATTGTGCCTTTTTTATTAAATTCGGATGCAATTTCTGTGTTTCATCGTCATTAAGAAGGTCCAAGGGATACAGTACAGCTGAAGTTAAGCATCGGAATCTAAAACTGGACTCACAGGAGGGGTTCAAATCATAGAAACTTAGAGTATCAGTCCTTTTGTACTTAAGTCGCAATTGTGCCTTTTTTATTAAATTCGGATGCAATTTCTGTGTTTCATCGTCAATAAGAAGGTCCCAGGGATACAGTAAACCTGAAGTGAAGCATCGGAAACTAAAACTGGACTCACAGCAGAGGTTCAAATCATAGAAAGTTAGAGTTTCAGTCCTCTTGTACTTAAGTCGGCATTGTGCCTTTTGTATTAAATTCGCATACAATTTCTGTGTTTCATCGTCAATAAGAATGACCAAGGGATACAGTAAACCTGACGTGAAGCATCGGAAACTAAAACTGGACTCACAGGAGGGGTTATAATCATAGAAAGTTAGAGTATCAGTCCTCTTGTACTTAAGTCGGCATTGTGCCTTTTTATTAAATTCGGTTGCAATTTCTGTGTTTCATAGTCAATAAGAAGGTCCAAGGGATACAGTAAACCTGAAGTTAAGCATCGAAATCTAAAACTGGACTCACAGGAGAGGTTCAAATCATAGAAAGTTAGAGTATCAGTCCTCTTGTATTAAAGTTGGCATTGTGCCTTTTGTATTACATTCGGATGCAATTTCTGTGTTTCATCGTCAATAAGAAGGTCCAAGGGATACAGTAAACCTGAAGTTAAGCATCGGAATCCAAAACGGGACCCACAGGAGGGGTTCAAATCATAGAATGTTAGAGCATCAGTCCTCTTGTACTTAAGTTGGCATTGTGCCTTTTTTATTAAATTCGGATGCAATTTCTGTGTTTCATCGTCAATAAGAAGGACCAAGGGATACAGTAAACCTGAACTGATGCATCAGAATCTAAAACTGGACTCACAGGAGAGGTTATAACCATAGAAATTTAGAGTATCAGTCGCCTTGTACTTAAGTCGGCATTGTGCCTTTTGTATTAAATTCGGATGCAATTTCTGTGTTTCATCGTCAATAAGAAGGTACAATTGATACAGTAAACCTGAAGTTAAGCATCGGAATCTAAAACTGGACTCACAGGAGAGGTTCAAATCATAGAAAGTTAGAGTATCAGTCCTCTTGTACTTAAGTCGGCATTGTGCCTTTTTATTAAATTCGGATGCAATTTCTGTGTTTCATCGTCAATAAGAAGGTCCAAGGGATACAGTAAACCTGAACTGAAGCATCAGAATCTAAAACTGGACTCACAGGAGAGGTTATAGCCATAGGAATTTAGAGTATCAGTCGCCTTGTACTTAAGTCGGCATTGTGCCTTTTTTATTAAATTCGCATGCAATTTCTGTGTTTCATCGTCAATAAGAATGTCCAAGGGATACAGTGAACCTGAAGTTAAGCATCGGAATCTAAAACTGGACTCACAGGATGGGTTCAAATCATAGGAAGTTAGAGTATCAGTCCTCTTGTTCTTAAGTCGGCATTGTGCCTTTTTTATTAAATTCGGATGCAATTTCTGTGTTTCATTGTCAATAAGAAGGTCCAAGGGATACAGTAAACCTGAAGTTAAGCATCGGAATCTAAAACTGGACTCACAATAGGGGTTCAAATCATAGAAAGTTAGAGTATCAGTCCTCTTGTACTTCAGTCGGCATTGTGCCTTTTTTATTAAATTCGGATGCAATTTCTGTGTTTCATCGTCAATAAGAAGGTCCAAGGGATACAGTAAACCTGAAGTGAGGCATGGGCAACTAAAACTGGACTCACAGCAGAGGTTCAAATCATAGAAAGTTAGAGTTTCAGTCCTCTTGTACTTAAGTCGGCATTGTGCCTTTTGTATTAAATTCGGATGCAATTTCTGTGTTTCATCGTCAATAAGAAGGTCCAAGGGATACAGTAAACCTGAAGTGAAGAATCGGAAACTAAAACTGGACTCACAGCAGAGGTTCAATTCATAGAAATTTAGAGTTTCAGTCCTCTTGTACTTAAGTCGACATTGTGCCTTTTGTATTACATTCGGATGCAATTTCTGTGTTTCATCGTCAATAAGAGGGTCCAAGGGATACAGTAAACCTGACGTGAAGCATCGGAATCTAAAACTTGTCTCACAGGAGAGGTTCAAATCATAGAAAGTTAGAGCATCAGTCCTCTTGTACTTAAGTCGGCATTGTGCCTTTTGTATTAAATTCGGATGCAATTTCAGTGTTTCATCGTCAATAAGAAGGTCCAAGGGGTACCGTAAACCTGAAGTTAAGCATCGGAATCTAAAACCGGACTCACAGGAGGGGTTCAAATCATAGAAAGTTAGAGTATCAGTCCTCTTGTACTTAAGTCGGCATTGTGCCTTTTTTATTAAATTCGGATGCAATTTCTGTGTTTCATCGTCATTAAGAAGGTCCAAGGGATACAGTACAGCTGAAGTTAAGCATCGGAATCTAAAACTGGACTCACTGGAGAGGTTCAAATCATAGAATGTTAGTGGATCAGTCCTCTTGTACTTAAGTCGGCATTGTGCCTTTCGTATTAAATTCGGATGCAATTTCTGTGTTTCATCGTCAATAAGAAGGTCCAAGGAATACAGTAAATCAGAAGTTAAGCATCGGAAACTAAAACTGGACTCACAGGAGGGGTTCAAATCATAGAAAGTTAGAGTATCAGTCCTCTTGTACTTAAGTCGGCATTGTGCCTTTTTCATTAAATTCGGATGCAATTTCTGTGTTTCATCGTCAACAAGAAGGTCCAATGGATACAGTAAACCTGAAGTGAAGCATCGGAAACTTAAACTGGACTCACAGGAGGGGTTCAAATCATAGAAAGTTAGAGTATCCGTCCTCTTGTACTTAAGTCGGCATTGTGCATTTTTTATTAAATTCGGATGCAATTTCTGTGTTTCATCGTCAATAAGAAGGTCCAAGGGATACAGTAAACCTGAAGTGTAGCATCGGAAACTAAAACTGGACTCACAGCAGAGTTTCAAATCATAGAGGGTTAGAGTATCAGTCGCCTTGTACTTAAGTCGGCATTGTGCCTTTTGTATTAAATTCGGATGCAATTTCTGTGTCTCATCGTCAATAAGAAGGTCCAAGGGATACAGTAAACCTGAAGTTAAGCATCGGAATCTAAAACTGGACTCACAGGAGGGGTTAAAAGCATAGAAAGTTAGAGTATCAGTCCTCTTGTACTTAAGTCGGCATTGTAACTTTTTTATTAAATTCGGATGCGATTTCTGTGTTTCATCGTCAATAAGAAGGTCCAAGGGACACAGTAAACCTGAAGTGAAGCATCGGAAACTAAAACTGGACTCACAGGAGGGGTTCAAATCATAGAAAGTAAGAGTATCAGTCCTCTTGTACTTAAGTCGGCATTGTGCCTTTTTTATTACAATCGGATGCAATTTCTGTGTTTCATCGTCAATAAGAAGGTCCAAGGGATACAGTAAACTTGAAGTGAAGCATCGGAAACTAAAACTGGACTCACAGCAGAGGTTCAAATCATAGAAAGTTAGAGTTTCAGTCCTCTTGTACTTAAGTCGGCATTGTGCCTTTTTTATTAAATTCGCATGCAATTTCTGTGTTTCATCGTCAATAAGAATGTCCAAGGGATACAGTGAACCAGAAGTTAAGCATCGGAATCTAAAACTGGACTCACAGGAGGGGTTCAATCATAGAAAAGTTAGAATATCAGTCCTCTCGTATTTAAGTCGGCATTGTGCCTTTTGTATTAAATTCGGATGCAATTTCTGTGTTTCATCGTCAATAAGAAGTTCCAAGGGATACAGTAAACCTGAAGTTAAGCATCGGAAACTAAAACTGGACTCACAGGAGGGGATCATATCATAGAAAGTTAGAGTATCAGTCCTCTTGTACTTAAGTCGGCTTTGTGCCTTTTTTATTAAATTCGGATGCAATTTCTGTGTTTCATCGTCAATAAGGGGGTCCAAGGGATACAGTAAACCTGAAGTGAAGCATCAGAATCTAAAACTGGACTCACAGGTGAGGTTCAAATCATAGAAAGTTAGAGTATCAGTCGCCTTGTACTTAAGTCGGCATTGTGCCTTTTGTATTAAATTCGGATGCAATTTCTGTGTTTCATCGTCAATAAGAAGGTCCAAGGGATACAGTATAACTGAAGTTAAGCATCGGAATCTAGTACTGGACTCACAGGAGGGGTTCAAAAACATAGAAAGTTAGAGTATCAGTCCTCTTGTACTTAAGTCGGCATTGTGCCTTTTTTATTAAATTCGGATGCAATTTCTGTGTTTCATCGTCAATAAGAAGCTCCAAGGGATACAGTAAACCTGAAGTGAAACATCGGAAACTAAAACTGGACTCACAGGAGGGGTTCAAATCATAGAAAGTTAGAGTATCAGTCCTCTTGTACTTAAGTCGGCATTGTGCCTTTTGTATTAAATTCGGATCTAATTTCAGTGTTTCATCGTCAATAAGAAGGTCCAAGGGATACCGTAAACCTGAAGTTAAGCATCGGAATCTAAAACTGGACTCACAGGAGGGGTTCAAATCATAGAAAGTTAGAGTATCAGTCATCTTGTACTTAAGTCGGCATTGTGCCTTTTTTATTAAATTCGGAAGCAATTTCTGTGTTTCATCGTCAATAAGAAGGTCTAAGGGATACAGTAAAACTGAAGTTAAGCATCGGAATCTAAAACTGGACTCACAGGAGTGGTTCAAATCATAGAAAGTTAGAGTATCAGTCCTCTTGTACTTAACTCGCCATTGTGCCTCTTTTATTAAAATCGGATGCAATTTCTGTGTTACATCGTCAATAAGAAGGTCCCAGGGATACAGTAAACCTGAAGTGAAGCATCGGAAACTAAAACTGGACTCACAGCAGAAGTTCAAATCATAGAAAGTTAGAGCTTCAGTCCTCTTGTACTTACGTCGGCATTGTGCCTTTTGTATTAAATTCGGATGCAATTTCTGTGTTTCATCGTCAATAAGAAGGTCCAAGGGATACAGTAAACCTGAAGTTAAGCATCGGAAACTAAAACTGGACTCACAGCTGACGCTCAAATCATAGAAAGTTAGAGTTTCAGTCCTCTTGTACGTAAGTTGGCATTGCGCCTTTTGTATTATATTCGGATGCAATTTCTGTGTTTCATCGTCAATACGTTGGGCCAAGGGATACCGTAAACCTGAAGTGAAGCATCAGAAACTAAAACTGGACTCACAGGAGAGGTTCAAATCATAGAAAGTTAGAGTTTCAGTCCTCTTGTATTTAATTCGGCATTGTGCCTTTTGTATTAAATTCAGATGCAATTTCTGTGTTTCATCGTCAATAAGAGGGTCCAAGGGATACATTAAACCTGACGTGAAGCATCGGAAATTAAAACTGGTCTCACTTGAGAGGTTCAAATCATAGAATGTTAGAGTATCAGTCCTCTTGTACTTAAGTCGGCATTGAGCTTTTTGTATTAAATTGGGATCAAATTTCAGCGTTTCATCGTCAATAAGAAGGTCCAAGGGATACCGTAAACCTGACGTTAAGCATCGGAAACTAAAACTGGACTCACAGGAGGGGTTCAAATCATAGACAGTTAGAGTATCAGTCCTCTTGTACTTAAGCCGGCATTGTGGCTTTTTTATTAAATTCGGATGCAATTTCTGTGTTTCATCGTCAATAAGTAGGTCCAAGGGATACAGTAACCCTGAAGTTGAGCATCGGAATCTGAAACTGGACTCACAGGAGGGGTTCAAATCATAGAAAGTTAGAGTATCGGTTCTCTTGTACTTAAGTCGCCATTGTGCCTCTTTTATTAAATTCGGATGCAATTTCTGTGTTTCATCGTCAATGAGAAGGTCCCAGGGATACAGTAAACCTGAAGTGAAGCATCGGAAACTAAAACTGGACTCACAGCAGAAGTTCAAATCATAGAAAGTTAGAGTTTCAGTCCTCTTGTACTTAAGTCGGCATTGTGCCTTTTGTATTAAATTCGGATGCAATTTCTGTGTTTCATCGTCAATAACAAGGTCCAAGGGATACAGTAAACCTGAAGTGAAGCATCGGAAACTGAAACTGGACTCACAGCAGAGGTTCAAATCATAGGAAGTTAGAGTTTCAGTCCTCTTATACTTAAGTCGGCATTGTGACTTTTGTATTAAATTCAGATGCAATTTCTGTGTTTCATCGTCAATAAGAGGGTCCAATGGATAAAGTAAACCCGAAGTGAAGCATCGAAATCTAAAACTGGACTCACAGCAGAGGTTCAAATCATAGAAAGTTAGAGTATTAGTCGCCTTGTACTTATGTCGGCATTGTGCCTTTTGTATTAAATTCGGATGCAATTTCTGTGTCTCATCGTCAATAAGAAGGTACAAGGGATACAGTAAACCTGAAGTTAAGCATCGGAATCTGAAACTGGACTCACAGGAGGGGTTCAAATCATAGAAAGTTAGAGTATCAGTCCTCTTGTACTCAAGTCGGCATTGTGCCTTTTTTATTAAATTCGGATGGAATTTCTGTGTCTCTTCGTCAATAAGAAGGTCCAAGGGATACAGTAAACCTTAAGTGAAGCATCGGAAAACTATAACTGGACTCACAGGAGGGGTTCAAATCATAGATAGTTAGAGTATCAGTCTCTTGTACTTAATTCGGCATTGTGCCTTTTGTATTAAATTCGGATGCAATTTCTGTGTTTCATCGTCAATAAGAGGGTCCAAGGGATACAGTAACCCTGACGTGAAGCATCGGAAACTAAAACTGGTCTCACAGGAGAGGTTCAAATCGTAGAAAGTTAGAGTATCAGTCCTCTTGTACTTAAGTCGGCATTGAGCCTTTTGTATTAAATTTTGGGTTCAAATTTCAGTGTTTCATCGTCAATAAGAAGGTCCAAGGGATACCGTAAACCTGAAGTTAAGCATCGGAAACTAAAACTGGACTCACAGGAGGGGTTCAAATCATAGACAGTTAGAGTTTCAGTCCTCTTGTACGTAAGTCGGCATTGTGCCTTTTGTATTAAATTCGGATGCAATTTCTGTGTTCAATCGTCAATAAGAAGGTCCAAGGGATACAGTAAACCTGATGTGAAGCATCGGAAACTAAAACTGGACTCACAGCAGAGGTTCATATCATAGAAAGTTACAGTTTCAGTCCTCTTGTACTTAAGTCGGCAATGTGCCTTTTGTATTTAATTCGGTTGCAATTTCTATGTTTCATCGTCAATAAGAGGGTCCATGGGATATAGTAAACTTGAAGTGAAGCACCGGAATCTAAAACTGGACTCACTGGAGAGGTTCAAATCATAGAATGTTAGAGGATCAGTCCTCTTGTACTTAAGTCGGCATTGTGCCTTTCGTATTAAATTCGGATGCAATTTCTGTGTTTCATCGTCAATAAGAAGGTCCAAGGGATACAGTAAACCTGAAGTTAAGCAGCGGAATCTAAAACTGGACTCACAGGAGGGGTTAAAAGCATAGAAAGTTAGAGTATCAGTCCTCTTGTACTTAAGTCGGCATTGTGACTTTTTTATTAAATTCGGATGCGATTTCTGTGTTTCATCGTCAATAAGAAGGTCCAAGGGACACAGTAAACCTGAAGTGAAGCATCGGAAACTAAAACTGGACTCACAGGAGGGGTTCAAATCATAGAAAGTAAGAGTATCAGTCCTCTTGTACTTAAATCGGCATTGTGCCTTTTTTATTACAATCGGATGCAATTTCTGTGTTTCATCGTCAATAAGAAGGTCCAAGGGATACAGTGAACCAGAAGTTAAGCAACGGAATCTAAAACTGGACTCACAGGAGGGGTTCAATCATAGAAAAGTTAGAATATCAGTCCTCTCGTACTTAAGTCGGCATTGTGCCTTTTGTATTAAATTCGGATGCAATTTCTGTGTTTCATCGTCAATAAGAAGTTCCAAGGGATACAGTAAACCTGAAGTTAAGCATCGGAAACTAAAACTGGACTCACAGGAGGGGATCATATCATAGAAAGTTAGAGTATCAGTCCTCTTGTACTTAAGTCGGCTTTGTGCCTTTTTTATTAAATTCGGATGCAATTTCTGTGTTTCATCGTCAATAAGAGGGTCCAAGGGATACAGTAAACCTGAAGTGAAGCATCAGAATCTAAAACTGGACTCACAGGTGAGGTTCAAATCATTGAAAGTTAGAGGATCAGTCGCCTTGTACTTAAGTCGGCATTGTGCCTTTTGTATTAAATTCGGATGCAATTTCTGTGTTTCATCGTCAATAAGAAGGTCCAAGGGATACAGTATAATTGAAGTTAAGCATCGGAATCTAGTACTGGACTCACAGGAGGGGTTCAAAAACATAGAAAGTTAGAGTATCAGTCCTCTTGTACTTAAGTCGGCATTGTGTCTTTTTTATTAAATTCGGATGCAATTTCTGTGTTTCATCGTCAATAAGAAGCTGCAAGGGATACAGTAAACCTGAAGTGAAACATCGGAAACTAAAACTGGACTCACAGGAGGGGTTCAAATCATAGAAAGTTAGAGTATCAGTCCTCTTGTTTTTAAGTCGGCATTGTGCCTTTTGTATTAAATTCGGATCTAATTTCAGTGTTTCATCGTCAATAAGAAGGTCCAAGGGATACCGTAAACCTGAAGTTAAGCATCGGAATCTAAAACTGGACTCACAGGAGGGGTTCAAATCATAGAAAGTTAGAGTATCAGTCATCTTGTACTTAAGTCGGCATTGTGCCTTTTTTATTAAATTCGGAAGCAATTTCTGTGTTTCATCGTCAATAAGAAGGTCTAAGGGATACAGTAAAACTGAAGTTAAGCATCGGAATCTAAAACTGGACTCACAGGAGGGGTTCAAATCATAGAAAGTTAGAGTATCAGTCCTCTTGTACTTAAGTCGCCATTGTGCCTCTTTTATTAAATTCGGATGCAATTTCTGTGTTTCATCGTCAATAAGAAGGTCCAAGTGATACAGTAAACCTGAAGTGAAGCATCGGAAACTAAAACTGGACTCACAGCAGATTTTCAATTCATAGAAAGTTAGAGTTTCAGTCTTCCTTTACTTAATTCGGCATTGTGCCTTTTGTATTACATTCAGATGCAATTTCTGTGTTTCATCGTCAATAAGGGGGTCCAAGGGATACATTAAACCTGACGTGAAGCATCGGAAATTAAAACTGGTCTCACAGGAGAGGTTCAAATCATAGAAAGTTAGAGTATCAGTCCTCTTGTACTTAAGTCGGCATTGAGCTTTTTGTATTAAATTGGGATCAAATTTCAGCGTTTCATCGTCAATAAGAAGGTCCAAGGGATACCGTAAACCTGAAGTTAAGCATCGGAAACTAAAACTGGACTCACAGGAGGGGTTCAAATCATAGACAGTTAGAGTATCAGTCCTCTTGTACTTAAGCCGGCATTGTGCCTTTTTTATTAAATTCGGATGCAATTTCTGTGTTTCATCGTCAATAAGAAGGTCCAAGGGATACAGTAACCCTGAAGTTAAGCATCGGAATCTGAAACTGGACTCACAGGAGGGGTTCAAATCATAGAAAGTTAGAGTATCGGTCCTCTTGTACTTAAGTCGCCATTGTGCCTCTTTTATTAAATTCGGATGCAATTTCTGTGTTTCATCGTCAATAAGAAGGTCCCAGGGATACAGTAAACCTGAAGTGAAGCATCGGAAACTAAAACTGGACTCACAGCAGAAGTTCAAATCATAGAAAGTTAGAGTTTTAGTCCTCTTGTACTTAAGTCGGCATTGTGCCTTTTGTATTAAATTCGGATGCAATTTCTGTGTTTCATCGTCAATAAGAAGGTCCAATTGATACAGTAAACCTGAAGTTAAGCATCGGAATCTAAAACGGGACTCACAGTAGGGGTTCAAATCATAGGAAGTTAGAGTATCAGTCCTCTTGTACTTCAGTCGGCATTGTGCCTTTTTTATTAAATTCGGATGCAATTTCTGTGTTTCATCGTCAATAAGAAGGTCCAAGGGATATAGTAAACCTGAAGTGAGGCATGGGAAACTAAAACTGGACTCACAGCAGAGGTTCAAATCATAGAAAGTTAGAGTTTCAGTCCTCTTGTACTTAAGTCGGCATTGTGCCTTTTGTATTAAATTCGGATGCAATTTCTGTGTTTCATCGTCAATAAGAAGGTCCAAGGGATACAGTAAACCTGAAGTGAAGAATCGGAAACTAAAACTGGACTCACAGCAGAGGTTCAATTCATAGAAATTTAGAGTTTCAGTCCTCTTGTACTTAAGTCGACATTGTGCCTTTTGTATTATATTCGGATGCAATTTCTGTGTTTCATCGTCAATAAGAGGGTCCAAGGGATACAGTAAACCTGACGTGAAGCATCGGAATCTAAAACTTGTCTCACAGGAGAGGTTCAAATCATAGAAAGTTAGAGCATCAGTCCTCTTGTACTTAAGTCGGCATTGTGCCTTTTGTATTAAATTCGGATGCAATTTTAGTGTTTCATCGTCAATAAGAAGGTCCAAGGGGTACCGTAAACCTGAAGTTAAGCATCGGAATCTAAAACCGGACTCACAGGAGGGGTTCAAATCATAGAAAGTTAGAGTATCAGTCCTCTTGTACTTAAGTCGGCATTGTGCCTTTTTTATTAAATTCGGATGCAATTTCTGTGTTTCATCGTCAATAAGAAGGTCCCAGGGATACAGTAAACCTGAAGTGTAGCATCGGAAACTAAAACTGGACTAACAGCAGAAGTTCAAATCATAGAAAGTTAGAGTTTCAGTCCTCTTGTACTTAAGTCGGCATTGTGCCTTTTGTATTAAATTCGGATGCAATTTCTGTGTTTCATCGTCAATAAGAAGGTCCAAGCGATACAGTAAACCTGAAGTTAAGCATCGGAAACTAAAACTGGACTCACAGCAGAGGCTGAAATCGTAGAAAGTTAGAGTTTCAGTCCTCTTGTACGTAAGTCGGCATTGTGCCTTTTGTATTAAATTCGGATGCAATTTCTGTGTTCAATCGTCAATAAGAAGGTCCAAGGGATACAGTAAACCTTATGTGAAGCATCGGAAACTAAAACTGGACTCACAGCAGAGGTTCATATCATAGAAAGTTACAGTTTCAGTCCTCTTGTACTTAAGTCGGCAATGTGCCTTTTGTATTTAATTCGGTTGCAATTTCTATGTTTCATCGTCAATAAGAGGGTCCAAGGGATATAGTAAACTCGAAGTGAAGCATCGGAATCTAAAACTGGACTCACTGGAGAGGTTCAAATCATAGAATGTTAGAGGATCAGTCCTCTTGTACTTAAGTCGGCATTGTGCCTCTCGTATTAAATTCGGATGCAATTTCTGTGTTTCATCGTTAATAAGAAGGTCCAAGGAATACAGTAAATCAGAAGTTAAGCATCGGAAACTAAAACTAGACTCACAGGAGGGGTTCAAATCATAGAAAGTTAGAGTATCAGTCCTCTTGTACTTAAGTCGGCATTGTGCCTTTTTCATTAAATTCGGATGCAATTTCTGTGTTTCATCGTCAACAAGAAGGTCCAATGGATACAGTAAACCTGAAGTGAAGCATCGGAAACTTAAACTGGACTCACAGGAGGGGTTCAAATCATAGAAAGTTAGAGTATCCGTCCTCTTGTACTTAAGTCGGCATTGTGCATTTTTTTAATAAATTCGGATGCAATTTCTGTGTTTCATCGTCAATAAGAAGGTCCAAGGGATACAGTAAACCTGAAGTGAAGCATCGGAAACTAAAACTGGACTCACAGCAGAGTTTCAAATCATAGAGAGTTAGAGTATCAGTCGCCTTGTACTTCAGTCGGCATTGTGCCTTTTGTATTAAATTCGGATGCAATTTCTGTGTCTCATCGTCAATAAGAAGGTCCAAACGATACAGTAAACCTGAAGTTAAGCATCGGAATCTAAAACTGGACTCACAGGAGGGGTTAAAAGCATAGAAAGTTAGAGTATCAGTCCTCTTGTACTTAAGTCGGCATTGTGACTTTTTTATTAAATTCGGATGCGATTTCTGTGTTTCATCGTCAATAAGAAGGTCCAAGGGACACAGTAAACCTGAAGTGAAGCATCGGAAACTAAAACTGGACTCACAGGAGGGGTCCAAATCATAGAAAGTTGGAGTATCAGTCATCTTGTACTTAAGTCGGCATTGTGCCTTTTTTATTAAATTCGGAAGCAATTTCTGAGTTTCATCGTCAATAAGAAGGTCTAAGGGATACAGTAAAACTGAAGTTAAGCATCGGAATCTAAAACTGGACTCACAGGAGGGGTTCAAATCATAAAAAGTTAGAGTATCAGTCCTCTTGTACTTAAGTCGCCATTGTGCCTCTTTTATTAAATTCGGATGCAATTTCTGTGTTTCATCGTCAATAAGAAGGTCCCAGGGATACAGTAAACCTGAAGTGAAGCATCGGAAACTAAAACTGGACTCACAGCAGAAGTTCAAATCATAGAAAATTAGAGTTTCAGTCCTCTTGTACTTAAATCGGCAATGTGCCTTTTGTATTAAATTCGGATGCAATTTCTGTGTTTCATCGTCAATAAGAAGGTCCAAGGGAAACAGTAAACCTGAAGTTAAGCATCGGAAACTAAAACTGGACTCACAGCTGAGGCTCAAATCATAGAAAGTTAGAGTTTCAGTCCTCTTGTACGTAAGTTGGCATTGTGCCTTTTGTATTATATTCGGATGCAATTTCTGTGTTTCATCGTCAATACGTTGGGCCAAGGGATACCGTAAACCTGAAGTGAAGCATCAGAAACTAAAACTGGACTCACAGGAGAGGTTCAAATCATAGAAAGTTAGAGTATCAGTCCTCTTGTACTTAAGTCGGAATTGTGCCTTTTGTATTAAATTCGGATGCAATTTCTGTGTTTCATCGTCAATGACAAGGTCCAAGGGATACAGTAAACATGAAGTGAAGCATCGGAAACTGAAACTGGACTCACAGCAGAGGTTCAAATCATAGAAAGTTAGAGTTTCAGTCCTCTTATACTTAAGTCGGCATTGTGCCTTTTGTATTAAATTCAGATGCAATTTCTGTGTTTCATCGTCAATAAGAGGGTCCAATGGATAAAGTAAACCCGAAGTGAAGCATCGGAATCTAAAACTGGACTCACAGCAGAGGTTCAAATCATAGAAAGTTAGAGTATTAGTCGCCTTGTACTTAAGTCGGCATTGTGCCTTTTGTATTAAATTCGGATGCAATTTCTGTGTCTCATCGTCAATAAGAAGGTCCAAGGGATACAGTAAACCTGAAGTTAAGCATCGGAATCTGAAACTGGACTCACAGGAGGGGTTCAAATCATAGAAAGTTAGAGTATCAGTCCTCTTGTACTTAAGTCGCCATTGTGCCTCTTTTATTAAATTCGGATGCAATTTCTGTGTTTCATCGTCAATAAGAAGGTCCCAGGGATACAGTAAACCTGAAGTGAAGCATCGGAAACTAAAACTGGACTCACAGCAGATTTTCAATTCAAAGAAAGTTAGAGTTTCAGTCCTCTTGTACTTAATTCGGCATTGTGCCTTTTGTATTAAATTCGGATGCAATTTCTGTGTTTCATCGTCAATAAGAGGGTCCAAGGGATACAGTAAACCTGACGTGAAGCATCGGAAACTAAAACTGGTCTCACAGGAGAGGTTCAAATCATAGAAAGTTAGAGTATCAGTCCTCTTGTACTTAAGTCGGCATTGAGCCTTTTGTATTAAATTGGGATCAAATTTCAGTGTTTCATCGTCAATAAGAAGGTCCAAGGGATACCGTAAACCTGAAGTTAAGCATCGGAAACTAAAACTGGACTCACAGGAGGGGTTCAAATCATAGACAGTTAGAGTATCAGTCCTCTTGTACTTAAGCCGGCATTGTGCCTTTTTTATTAAATTCGGATGCAATTTCTGTGTTTCATCGTCAATAAGAAGGTCCAAGGGATACAGTGAACCTGAAGTTAAGCATCGGAATCTCAAACTGGACTCACAGGAGGGGTTCAAATCATAGAAAGTTAGAGTATCAGTCCTCTTGTACTTAAGTCGCCATTGTGCCTCTTTTATTAAATTCGGATGCAATTTCTGTGTTTCATCGTCAATAAGAAGGTCCCAGGGATACAGTAAACCTGAAGTGAAGCATCGGAAACTAAAATTGGACTCACAGCAGAAGTTCAAATCATAGAAAGTTAGAGTTTCAGTCCTCTTGTACTTAAGTCGGCATTGTGCCATTTGTATTAAATTCGGATGCAATTTCTGTGTTTCATCGTCAATAACAAGGTCCAAGGGATACAGTAAACCTGAAGTGAAGCATCGGAAACTGAAACTGGACTCACAGCAGAGGTTCAAATCATAGAAAGTTAGAGTTTCAGTCCTCTTATACTTAAGTCGGCATTGGGCCTTTTGTATTAAATTCGGATGCAATTTCTGTGATTCATCGTGAATAAGTAGGTCCAAGGGATACAGTAAAGCTGAAGTTAAGCATCGGAATCTAAAATTGGACTTACAGGAAGGGTTCAAATCATAGAAAGTTAGAGTATCAGTCCTCTTGTACTTAAGTCGGCATTGTGCCTTTTTTATTAAATTCGGATGCAATTTCTGTGTTTCATCGTCAATACGAAGGTCCAAGTGATACAGTAAACCTGAAGTGAAGCATAGGAAACTTAAACTGGGCTCACAGCAGAGGTTCAAATCATAGAAAGTTAGAGTATCAGTCCCCTTGTACTTAAGTCGGCATTGTGCCTTTTGTATTAAATTTGGATGCAATTTCTGGGTTTCATCGTCAATAAGACGGTCCAACAGATACAGTAAACCTGAAGTGAAGCATCGGAAACTTAAACTGGACTCACAGCAGAGGTTCAAATCGTAGAAAGTTAGAGTTTCAGTCCTCTTGTACTTAAGTCGGCATTGTGCCTTTCGTATCAAATTCGGATGCAATATCTGTGTTTCATCGTCAATAAGAAGGACCAAGGGATACAGTAAACCTGAAGTGAAGCATCGGAAACTAAAGCAGGACTCACAGCAGAGGTTGAAATCATAGAAAGTTAGAGTTTCAGTCCTCTTTTACTTAAGTCGGCATTGTGCCTTTTGTATTAAATTCGGACGCAATTTCTGTGTTTCATCGTCAATAAGAAAGTCCAAGGGATACAGTAAACCTGAAGTGAAGCATCGGAAAGTAAAACTGGACTCACAGCAGAGGTTCAAAGCATAGAAAGTTAGAGTTTCAGTCCTCTTGTACTTAAGTCGGCATTGTGCCTTTTGTATTAAATTCGGATGCAATTTCTGTGTTTCATCGTCAATAAGAAGGTCCAAGGGATACAGTGAACCTGAAGTTAAGCATCGGAATCTCAAACTGGACTCACAGGAGGGGTTCAAATCATAGAAAGTTAGAGTATCAGTCCTCTTGTACTTAAGCCGCCATTGTGCCTCTTTTATTAAATTCGGATGCAATTTCTGTGTTTCATCGTCAATAAGAAGGTCCCAGGGATACAGTAAACCTGAAGTGAAGCATCGGAAACTAAAATTGGACTCACAGCAGAAGTTCAAATCATAGAAAATTAGAGTTTCAGTCCTCTTGTACTTAAGTCGGCATTGTGCCTTTTGTATTAAATTCGGATGCAATTTCTGTGTTTCATCGTCAATAACAAGGTCCAAGGGATACAGTAAACCTGAAGTGAAGCATCGGAAACTGAAACTGGACTCACAGCAGAGGTTCAAATCATAGAAAGTTAGAGTTTCAGTCCTCTTATACTTAAGTCGGCATTGTGCCTTTTGTATTAAATTCAGATGCAATTTCTGTGTTTCATCGTCAATAAGAGGGTCCAATGGATAAAGTAAACCTGAAGTGAAGCATCGGAATCTAAAACTGGACTCACAGCAGAGGTTCAAATCATAGAAAGTTAGAGTATTAGTCGCCTTGTACTTAAGTCGGCATAGTGCCTTTTGTATTAAATTTGGACGCAATTTCTGTGTTTCATCGTCAATAAGAAAGTCCAAGGGATACAGTAAACCTGAAGTGAAGCATCGGAAAGTAAAACTGTACTCACAGCAGAGGTTCAAAGCATAGAAAGTTAGAGTTTCAGTCCTCTTGTACTTAAGTCGGCATTGTGCCTTTTGTATTAAATTCGGATGCAATTTCTGTGTTTCATCGTCAATAAGAAGGTCCAAGGGATACAGTAAACCAGAAGTTAAGCATCGGAATCTAAAACAGGACTCACAGGAGGGGTTCAAATCATAGAAAGATAGAGTATCAGTCCTCTTGTACTTATGTCGGCATTGTGCCTTTTGTATTAAATTCGGATGTAATTTCCGTGTTTCATCGTCAATAAGAAGGTCCAAGGGATACAGTAAACCTGAAGGAAGCATCGGAAACTAAAACTGGACTCACAGGAGAGGTTCAAATCATAGAAAGTTAGAGTATCAGTCCTCTTGTACTTAAGTCGGCATTGTGCCTTTTGTATTAAATTCGGATGCAATTTCTGTGTTGCATCGTCAATAAGAAGGTCCAAGGGATACAGTAAACCTGAAGTGAAGCATCGGAAACTAAAACTGGACTCACAGCAGAGGTTGAAATCATAGAAAGTTAGAGTTTCAGTCCTCTTTTACTTAAGTCGGCATTGTGCCTTTTGTATTAAATTCGGATGCAATTTCTGTGTTTCATCGTCAATAAGAAAGTCCAAGGGATACAGTAAACCTGAAGTGAAGCATCGGAAAGTAAAACTGGACTCACAGCAGAGGTTCAAAGCATAGAAAGTTAGAGTTTCAGTCCTCTTGTACTTAAGTCGGCATTGTGCCTTTTGTATTAAATTCGGATGCAATTTCTGTGTTTCATCGTCAATAAGAAGGTCCAAGGGATACAGTGAACCTGAAGTTAAGCATCGGAATCTCAAACTGGACTCACAGGAGGGGTTCAAATCATAGAAAGTTAGAGTATCAGTCCTCTTGTACTAAAGCCGCCATTGTGCCTCTTTTATTAAATTCGGATGCAATTTCTGTGTTTCATCGTCAATAAGAAGGTCCCAGGGATACAGTAAACCTGAAGTGAAGCATCGGAAACTAAAATTGGACTCACAGCAGAAGTTCAAATCATAGAAAATTATAGTTTCAGTCCTCTTGTACTTAAGTCGGCATTGTGCCTTTTGTATTAAATTCGGATGCAATTTCTGTGTTTCATCGTCAATAACAAGGTCCAAGGGATACAGTAAACCTGAAGTGAAGCATCGGAAACTGAAACTGGACTCACAGCAGAGGTTCAAATCATAGAAAGTTAGAGTTTCAGTCCTCTTATACTTAAGTCGGCATTGTGCCTTTTGTATTAAATTCAGATGCAATTTCTGTGTTTCATCGTCAATAAGAGGGTCCAATGGATAAAGTAAACCTGAAGTGAAGCATCGGAATCTAAAACTGGACTCACAGCAGAGGTTCAAATCATAGAAAGTTAGAGTATTAGTCGCCTTGTACTTAAGTCGGCATAGTGCCTTTTGTATTAAATTTGGACGCAATTTCTGTGTTTCATCGTCAATAAGAAAGTCCAAGGGATACAGTAAACCTGAAGTGAAGCATCGGAAAGTAAAACTGGACTCACAGCAGAGGTTCAAAGCATAGAAAGTTAGAGTTTCAGTCCTCTTGTACTTAAGTCGGCATTGTGCCTTTTGTATTAAATTCGGATGCAATTTCTGTGTTTCATCGTCAATAAGAAGGTCCAAGGGATACAGTAAACCAGAAGTTAAGCATCGGAATCTAAAACAGGACTCACAGGAGGGGTTCAAATCATAGAAAGATAGAGTATCAGTCCTCTTGTACTTATGTCGGCATTGTGCCTTTTGTATTAAATTCGGATGTAATTTCCGTGTTTCATCGTCAATAAGAAGGTCCAAGGGATACAGTAAACCTGAAGGAAGCATCGGAAACTAAAACTGGACTCACAGGAGAGGTTCAAATCATAGAAAGTTAGAGTATCAGTCCTCTTGTACTTAAGTCGGCATTGTGCCTTTTGTATTAAATTCGGATGCAATTTCTGTGTTGCATCGTCAATAAGAAGGTCCAAGGGATACAGTAAACCTGAAGTGAAGCATCGGAAACTAAAACTGGACTCACAGCACAGGTTCAAATCATAGAAAGTTAGAGTATCAATCCTATTGTACTTAAGTCGGCATTGTGCCTTTTGTATTAAATTCGGATGCAATATCTGTCTTTCATCGTCAATAAGAAGGTTCATGGGATACAGTGAACCTGAAGTTAAGCATCGGAATCTAAAACTGGACTCGCAGGAGGGGTTCAAATCATAGAAAGTTAGAGTTTCAGTCCTCTTGCACTTAAGTCGGCATTGTGCCTTATGTATTAAATTCGGATGCAATTTCTGTGTTTCATCGCCAATAAGAAGGTCCAAGTTATACAGTAAACCTGAAGTGAAGCATCGGAAACTAAAACTGGTCTCACAGGAGAGGTTCAAATCATTGAAAGTTAGAGTGTCAGTATTCTTGTACATAAGTCGGCATTGTGCCTTTTGTATTAAATTCGGATGCATTTTCTGTGCTTCATCATCAATGAGAAGGTCCAAGGGATACAGTAAACCTGAAGTGAAGCGTCGGAATCTAAAACTGGATTCACAGGAGAGGTTCAAATCATAGAAAGAAAGAGTGTCAGTCCTCTTTTACTTAAGCCAGCATTGTGCCTTTTGTATTCAATTCGGATGCCATTTCCGTGTTTCATCGTCAATAAGAAGGTCCAAGGGAGACAGTAAACCTGAAGTGAAGCATCGGAGTCTAAAGCTGGACTTACAGGAGAGGTTCTAATCATAGAAAGTTAGAGTGGCAGGCCACTTGTACTTACGTCGGCATTGTGCCTTTTGTATTAAATTCGGATGCAATTTCTGTGTTTCATCGTCAATAAGAGGGTCCAAGGGATACTGTAAACCTGAAGTGAAGCATCGGAAACTAAAACTGGACTCACAGCAGGGGTTCAAATCATAGAAAGTTAGAGTATCAGTCCTCTTGTACTTAAGTCGGCATTGTGCCTTTTTTAATAAATTTGGATGCAATTTCTGTGATTCATCGTCGATTAGAAGGTCCAAGGGATACAGTAAAAATGAAGTGAAGCATCGGAAACTAAAACTGGACTCACCGGAGAGGTTCAAATCATAGAAAGTTAGAGTGTCAGTATTCTTGTACATAAGTCGGCATTGTGGCTTTTGTAATTAATTCGAATGCAATTTCTGTGTTTCATCGTCAATAAGAAGGTCCAAGGTATACAGTAAACCTCAAGTGAAGCATCGAAAAGTAAAACTGGACTCACAGGAGAAGTTCAAATAATAGATAGTTAGAGTGTCAGTCCTCTTGTACTTAAGTCGGCATTGTGCCTTTTGTATTAAATTCGGATGAAATTTCTGTGTTTCATCGTCAGTAAGAAGGTCCAAGGTATACAGTACACCTGAAGTGAAGCATCGGAATCTGAAACTGGACTCACAGGAGGGGTTCAACTCATAGAAAGTTAGAGTGTCAGTCCCCTTGTACCTAAGTCGGCATTCTGCCTTTTGTTTAAATTCGGATGCAATTTCTGTGTTTCATCGTCAATAAGAAGGTCCAAGGCATACAGTTACCTGAAGTGAAGCATCGGAAACTAAGACTGGACTCACAGGAGAGGTTAAAATCATAGAAAGTTCGAGTGTCAGTCCTCTAGTACTTAAGTCGGCATTGTGCCTTTGGTATTAAATTCGGATACAATTTCTGTGTTTCATCGTCAATAAGAAGGTCCAAGGGATACAGTACACCTGTTGTGAAGCATCGGAAACTAAAACAGGACTCACAGGAGAGGTTCAAATGATAGAAAGTTAGAGTGTCAGTCCTCATGTACTTAAGTCAGCATTGTGCCTTTTGTATTAAATTCGGATGAAATTTCTGTGTTTCATCGTCAATAAGAAGGTCCAAGGTATGCAGTACACCTGAAGTGAAGCATCGGAATCTAAAACTGGACTCACAGGAGGGGTTCAAATCATAGAAAGTTAGATTAACTGTCATCTTGTGCTTCAGTCGGCATTGTGCATTTGTATAATATTCGGATGCAATTTCTGTGCTTCATCGTCAATAAGAAGGTCCAAGGATACAGTAAACCTGAAGTGAAGCATCGGAAACTAAAACGTGACTCACAGTAGTGGTTCAAATCATAGAAAGTTAGAGTGTCAGTCCTCTTGTACTTAAGTGGGCATTGTTTCTTTTGTATTAAATACGGATGGAATTTCTGACTTTCATCGTCAGTAAGAAGGTCCAAGGTATACAGTAAACCTGAAGTGAAGCATCGTATACTAAAACTGGACACACAGGAGAGGTTCAAATCATAGAAAGTTAGAGTGTCAGTCCTCTTGTACTTAAGTCAGCATTGTGCCTTTTGTATTAAATTCGGATGAAATTTCTGTGTTTCATCGTCAATAAGAAGGTCCAAGGTATGCAGTACACCTGAAGTGAACCATCGGAATCCAAAACAGGACTCACAGGAGGGGTTCAAATCATAGAAAGTTAGATTAACAGTCCTCTTAGGCTTTAGTCGGCATTGTGCATTTGTATCAAATTCGGATGCATTTTCTGTGCTTCATTGTCAATAGGAAGGTCCAAGGATACAGTAAACCTGAAGTTAAGCATCGGAAACTAAAACTGGACTCACAGCGGAGGTTCAAATCATAGAAAGTTAGAAATTCAGGCCTCTTGTACTTAAGTCGGCATTGTGCATTTGTATTAAATTCGGATGAAATTTCTGTGTTTCATCCTCAATAATAAGGACCAAGGTATACAGCATACCTGAAGTGAAGCATCGGAATCTAAAACTGGACTCACAGGAGAGGTTCAAATCATAGAAGGTTAGAGTGTTAGTAGACTTGTACTTAAGTCGGTATTGTGCCTTTTGTATTAAATTCGAATGCAATTTCTGTGTTTCATCGTCAATAAGAGGGTCCAAGGAATACAGTAAACCTGAAGTGAAGCATCGGAATCTAAAGCTGGACCCACAGGAGGGGTTCAAATCATAGAAAGTTGGAGTATCAGTCCTCTTGTACTTAAGTCGGCATTGTGCCTTTTTTATTAAATTCGGATGCAATTTCTGTGTTTCATCGTCAATAAGAAGGTCCAAGGGATACAGTAAACCTGAAGTGAAGCATCGTAAACTAAAACTGGAATCACAGCAGAGGTTCAAATCATAGAAAGTTAGAGTTTCAGTCCTCTTGTAGTTAAGTCGGCATTGTGCCTTTTGTATTAAATTCGGATGCAATTTCTGTGTTTCATCGTCAATAAGAAGGTCCAAGGGATACAGTAAACCTGAAGTGAAGCATCGGAAACTAAAACTGGACTCACAGCAGAGGTTCAAATCATAGAAACTTAGAGTTTCAGTCCTCTTGTACTGAAGTCGGCATTGTGCCTTTCGTATTACACTCGGATGCAATTTCTGTGTTTCATCGTCAATAAGAAGGTCCAAGGGATACAGTAAACCAGAAGTGAAACATCGGAAACTAAAACTGGACTCACAGCAGAGGTTCAAATCATAGAAAGTTAGAATAACAGTCCTCTTGTACTTAAGTCGGCATTGTGCCTTTTGTATTAATTTCGGATGCAATTTCTGTGTTTCATCGTCAATAAGAAGGTCCAAGGGATACAGTAAACCTGAAGTGAAGCATCGGAATCCAAAACTGGACTCACAGGAGGGGTTCAAATCATAGAAAGTCAGAGTATCAGTCCTCTTGTACTTAAGTCGGCATTGTGCCTTTTTTATTAAATTCGGATGCAATTTCTGTGTTTCATCGTCAATAAGAAGGTCCAAGGGATACAGTAAACCTGAAGTGAAGCATCGGAAACTGAAACTGGACTCACAGCAGAGGTTCAAATCACAGAAAGTTAGAGTGTCAGACCTGCAGTGCTTAAGTCGGCATTGTGCCTTTTGTATTAAATTCGGATGCAATTTCTGTGTTTCTTCGTCAATAAGAAGGTCCAAAGGATACAGTAAACCTGAAGTGGAGCATCGGAAACTAAGACTGGACTCACAGGAGAGGTTCAAATCAGAGAAAGTTATTGTGTCAGTCCTCTTGTACTCAAGTCGGAATTGTGCATTTGTATTAAATTGAGATGGAATTTCTGTGTTTCATGGTCAATAAGAAGGTCCAAGGTATTCAGTACACCTGAAGTGAAGCATCGGAATCTAAAACTGTACACGCAGGAGGGGTTCAAATCATAGAAAGTTAGAGTGTCAGTCCTCTTGTACTTAAGTCGACATTGTGCATTTGTATTAAATTCGGATGAAATTTCTGTGTTTCATCGTCAATAAGTAGGTCTAAGGTATACAGTACACCTGAAGTGAAGCATCGGAATCTAAAACTGGACTCACAGCGGAGGTTCAAATCATAGAAAGTTAGAAATTCAGTCCTCTTGTACTTAAGTCGGCATTGTGCATTTGTATTAAATTCGGATGAAATTTCTGTGTTTCATCGTCAATAAGAAGGACCAAGGTATACAGTACACCTGAAGTGAAGCATCGGAATCTAAAACTGGACTCACAGGAGAGGTTCAAATCATAGAAAGTTAGAGTGTCAGTCCACTTGTACTTAAGTCGGCATTGTGCCTTTTGTATTAAATTCGGATGCAATTTCTGTGTTTCATCGTCAATAAGAGGGTCCAAGGAATACAGTAAACCTGAAGTGAAGCATCGGAATCTAAAACTGGACTCACAGGAAGGGTTCAAATCATAGAAAGTTAGAGTATCAGTCCTGTTGTACTTAAGTCGGCATTGTGCCTTTTTTATTAAAGTCGGATGCAATTTCTGTGTTTCATCGTCAATAAGAAGGTCCAAGGGATACAGTTAACCTGAAGTGAAGCATCGGAAACTAAAACTGGACTCACAGGAGAGGTTCAAATCATAGAAAGTTAGGGTGTCAGTCCTCTAGTACTTAAGTCGGCATTGTGCCTTATGTATTAAATTCGGATGCAATTTCTGTGTTTCATCGTCAATAAGAAGGTCCAAGGGATACAGTAAACCTGAAGTGAAGCATCGGAAACTAAAACTCGACTCACAGGAGAGGTTCAAATCACCGAAAGTTAGAGTGTCAGTCCTCTTGTACTTAAGTCGGCATTGTGCATTTGTATTAAATTCGGATGCAATTTCTGTGTTTCATCGTCAATATGAAGGTCCAAAGGATACAGTAAACCTGAAGTGAAGCATCGTAGACTAAAACTGGAATCACAGCAGAGGTTCAAATCTTAGAAAGTTAGAGTTTCAGTCCTCTTGTGGTTAAGTCGGCATTGTGCCTTTTGTATTAAATTCGGATGCAATTTCTGTGTTTCATCGTCAATAAGAAGTCCAAGGGATACAGTAAACCTGAAGTGAAGCATCGGAAACTAAAACTGGACTCACAGCAGAGGTTCAAATCATAGAAACTTAGTGTTTCAGTCCTCTTGTACTTAAGTCGGAATTGTGCCTTTTGTATTAAATTCGGATGCAATTTCTGTGTTTCATCGTCAATAAGAAGGTCCAAGGGATACAGTAAACCAGAAGTGAAGCATCGGAAACTAAAACTGGACTCACAGCCGAGGTTCAAATCATAGAAAGTTAGAGTTTCAGTCCTCTTGTACTTAAGTCGACATTGTGCCTTTTGTTTTAAATTCGGATGCAATTTCTGTGTTTCATCGTCAATAAGAGGGTCCAAGGGATACAGTAAACCTGAAGTGAAGCATCGGAATCTAAAACTGGACTCACAGGAGAGGTTCATATCATACAAAGTTAGAGTATCAGTAATCTTGTACTTAAGTCGGCATTGTGCCTTTTGTATTAATTTCGGATGCAATTTCTGTGTTTCATCGTCAATAAGAAGCTCCAAGGGATACAGTAAACCTAAAGTTAAGCTTCGGAATCCAAAACTGGACTCACAGGAGGGGTTCAAATCATAGAAAGTCAGAGTATCAGTCCTCTTGTACTTAAGTCGGCATTGTGCCTTTTTTATTAAATTCGGATGCAATTTCTGTGTTTCATCGTCAATAAGAAGGTCCAAGGGATACAGTAAACCTGAAGTGAAGCATCGGAAACTGAAACTGGACTCACAGCAGAGGTTCAAATAATAGAAAGTTAGAGTGTCAGACCTGTAGTGCTTAAGTCGGCATTGTGCCTTTTGTATTAAATTCGGATGCAATTTCTGTGTTTCTTCGTCAATACGAAGGTCCAAGAGATACAGTGAACCTGTAGTGAAGCATCGGAAACTAAGACTGGACTCACAGGAGAGGTTCTAATCAGAGAAAGTTAGAGTGTCAGTCCTCTTGTACTCAAGTCGGAATTGTGCATTTGTATAAAACTGAGATGAAATTTCTGTGTTTCATGGTCAATAAGAAGGTCCAAGGTATACAGTACTCCTGAAGTGAAGCATCGGAATCTAAAATTGGACACGCAGGAGGGGTTCAAATCATAGAAAGTTAGAGTGTCAGTCCTCTTGTACTTAAGTCGACATTGTGCATTTGTATTAAATTCAAATGAAATTTCTGTGTTTCATCGTCAAAAGGTAGGTCTAAGGTTTACAGTACACCTGAAGTGAAGCATCGGAATTTAAAACTGGACTCACAGGAATGGTTCAAATCATAGAAAGTAAGAGTGTCAGTCCTCTTGTACTTCATTCGGCATTGTGCCTTTTTTATTAAATTCGGATGCAATTTCTGTGTTTCATAGTCAATAAGAAGGTCCAAGGGATACAGTAAACCAGAAGTGAAGCATCGGAAACTAAAACTGGACTCACAGCCGAGGTTCAAATCATAGAAAGTTAGAGTTTCAGTCCTCTTGTACTTAAGTCGACATTGTGCCTTTTGTCTTAAATTCGGATGCAATTTCTGTGTTTCATCGTCAATAAGAGGGTCCAAGGGATACAGTAACCTGAAGTGAAGCATCGGAATCTAAAACTGGACTCACAGGAGAGGTTCTATCATACAAAGTTAGAGTATCAGTAATCTTGTACTTAAGTCGGCATTGTGCCTTTTGTATTAATTTCGGATGCAATTTCTGTGTTTCATCGTCAATAAGAAGCTCCAAGGGATACAGTAAACCTGAAGTTAAGCATCGGAATCCAAAACTGGACTCACAGGAGGGGTTCAAATCATAGAAAGTCAGAGTATCAGTCCTCTTGTACTTAAGTCGGCATCGTGCCTTTTTTATTAAATTCGGATGCAATTTCTGTGTTTCATCGTCAATAAGAAGGTCCAAGGGATACAGTAAACCTGAAGTGAAGCATCGGAAACTGAAACTGGACTAACAGCAGAGGTTCAAATAATAGAAAGTTAGAGTGTCAGACCTGTAGTGCTTAAGTCGGCATTGTGCCTTTTGTATTAAATTCGGATGCAATTTCTGTGTTTCATAGTCAATAAGGAGGTCCAAGGGATACAGTAAACCTGAAGTTAAGCATCGGAAACTAAAACTGGACTCACAGCAGAGGTTCAAATCATAGAATGTTAGAGTTTCAGTCCTCTTGTACTTAAGTCGGCATAGTGTTTTTGTATTAAATTCTGACGCAATTTCTGTGTTTCATCGTCAATAAGAAGGTCCAAGGGATACAGTAAACCTGAAGTTAAGCATCGGAATCTAAAACTGGACTCACAGGAGAGGTTCAAATCATAGAAAGTTAGAGTATCAGTCCTCTTGTACTTAAGTAGGCATTGTGCCTTTTTTATTAAATTTGGATGTAATTTCTGTGTTTCATCGTCAGTAAGAAGTTCCAAGGGATACAGTAAACCTGAAGTGAAGCATCGGAAACTAAAACTGGACACACAGCAGAGGTTCAAATCATAGAAATTTAGAGTATCAGTCCTCTTGTACTTAAGTCGGCATTGTGTATTTTGTATTAAATTCGGATGCAATTTCTGTGTTTCATCGTCAATATGAAGGTCCAAAGGATACAGTAAACCTGAAGTGAAGCATCGTAAACTAAAACTGGAATCACAGCAGAGGTTCAAATCATAGAAAGTTAGAGTTTCAGTCCTCTTGTAGTTAGGTCGGCATTGTGCCTTTTGTATTAAATTCGGATGCAATTTCTGTGTTTCATCGTCAATAAGAAGGTCCAAGGGATACAGTAAACCTGAAGTGAAGCAGCGGAAACTAAAACTGGACTCACAGCAAAGGTTCAAATCATACAAAGTTAGAGTATCAGTTCTCTTGTACGTAACTCGGCATTGTGCATTTTGTATTAAATTCGGATGCAATTTCTGTGTTTCATCGTCAATGAGAGGGTCCAAGGAATACAGTAAACCTGAAGTGAAGCTTCGGAATCTAAAACTGGACTCACAGGAGGGGTTCAAATCATAGAAAGTTAGAGTATCAGTCCTCTTGTACTTAAGTCGGCATTGTGCCTTTTTTATTAAATTCGGATGCAATTTCTGTGTTTCATCGTCAATAAGAAGGACCAAGGTATACAGTACACCTGAAGTGAAGCATCGGAATCTAAAACTGGATTCACAGGAGAGGTTCAAATCATAGAAAGTTAGAGTGTCAGTCCACTTGTACTTAAGTCGGCATTGTGCCTTTTGTATTAAATTCGGATGCAATTTCTGTGTTTCATCGTCAATGAGAGGGTCCAAGGAATACAGTAAACCTGAAGTGAAGCATCGGAATCTAAAACTGGACTCACAGGAGGGGTTCAAATCATAGAAAGTTAGAGTGTCAGTCCTCTTGTACTTAAGTCGGCATTGTGCCTTTTTTATTAAATTCGGATGCAATTTCTGTGTTTCATCGTCACTAAGAAGGTCCAAGGGATACAGTTAACCTGAAGTGAAAAATCGGAAACTAAAACTGGACTCACAGGAGAGGTTCAAATCATAGAAAGTTAGGGTGTCACTCCTCTAGTACTTAAGTCGGCATTGTGCCTTATGTATTAAATTCGGATGCAATTTCTGTGATTCATCGTCAATAAGAAGGTCCAAGGGATACAGTAAACCTGAAGTGAAGCATCGGAAACTAAAACTGGACTCACAGCAGAGGTTCAAATCATAGAAAGTTAGAGTTTCAGTCCTCTTGTAGTTAAGTCGGCATTGTGCCTTTTGTATTAAATTCGGATGCAATTTCTGTGTTTCATCGTCAATAAGAAGGTCCAAGGGATACAGTAAACCTGAAGTTAAGCATCAGAATCTAAAACTGGACTCACAGGAGGGGTTCAAATCATAGAAAGTTAGAGTATCAGTCCTCTTGTACTTAAGTCGGCATTGTGCCTTTTTTATTCAATTCGGATGCAATTTCTCTGTTTCATCGTCAATAAGAAGGTCCAAGGGATACAGTTAACCTGAAGTGAAGCAACGGAAACTAAAACTTTACTCACTGGAGAGGTTCAAATCATAGAAAGTTAGGGTGTCAGTCCTCTAGTACTTAAGTCGGCATTGTGCCTTATGTATTAAATTCGGATACAATTTCTGTGTTTCATCGTCAATAAGAAGGTCCAAGGGATACAGTAAACCTGAAGTGAAGCATCGGAAACTAAAACTGGACTCACAGGAGGGGTTCAAATCACAGAAGGTTAGTGTGTCAGTCCTCTTGTACTTAAGTCGGCATTGTGCATTTGTATTAAATTCGGACGTAATTTCTGTGTTTCATCGTCGATAAGAAGGTCCAAGGTATACAGTAAACCTGGAGTGAAGCATCGGAATCTAAAACTGGACTCGCAGGAGGGGTTCAAATCATAGAAAGTTAGAGTGTCTGTAATCTTGTACATAAGTCGCCATTGTGCCTTTTGTATTAAATTCGCATGCAATTTCTGTGCTTCATGATCAATGAGAAGGTGCAAGGGATACAGTAAACCTGAAGTTAAGCATCGGAAACTAAAACTGGACTCACAGCAGAGGTTCAAATCATAAAGAGTTAGAGTTTCAGTCCTCTTGTACTTAAGTTGGCATTGTGATTTTTGTATTAAATTCGGATGCAATTTCTGTGTTTCATCGTCAATAAGAAGGTCCAAGGGATACAGAAATCCTGAAGTTAAGCATCGGAATCTAAAACTGGACTCACAGGAGGGGTTCAATACATAGAAAGTTAGAGTATCAGTCCTCTTGTACTTAAGTCGGCATTGTGCATTTTGTATTAAATTCGGATGCAATTTCTGTGTTTCATCGTCAATAAGAAGGTCCAAAGGATACAGTAAACCTGAAGTGAAGCATCGTAAACTAAATCTGGACTCACAGCAGAGGTTCAAATCATAGAGAGTAAGAGTTTTAGTCCTCTTGTAGTTAAGTCGGCATTGTGCCTTTTGTATTAAATTCGGATGCAATTTCTGTGTTTCATCGTCAATAAGAAGGTCCAAGGGATACAGTAAACCTGAAGTGAAGCATCGGAAACTAAAACTGGACTCACAGCAGAGGTTCAAATTATAGAAACTTAGAGTTTCAGTTCTCTTGTACTTAAGTCGGCATTGTGCCTTTTGTGTTAAATTCGGATGCAATTTCTGTGTTTCTTCGTCAATAAGAAGGTCCAAGGGATACAGCGAACCTGTGGTGAAGCATCGGAAACTAAGACTGGACTCACAGGAGAGGTTCTAATCAGAGAAAGTTAGAGTGTCAGTCCTCTTGTACTCAAGTCGGAATTGTGCATTTGTATTAAACTGAGATGAAATTTCTGTGTTTCATGGTCAATAACAAGGTCCAAGGTATACAGTACTCCCGAAGTGAAGCATCGGAATCTTAAACTGGACACGCAGGAGGGGTTCAAATCATAGAAAGTTAGAGTGTCAGTCCTCTTGTACTTAAGTCGACATTGTGCATTTGTATTAAATTCGGATGAAATTTCTGTGTTTCATCGTCAAAAGGTAGGTCTAAGGTATACAGTACACCTGAAGTGAAGCATCGGAATTTAAAACTGGACTCACAGGAATGGTTCAAATCATAGAAAGTAAGAGTGTCAGTACTCTTGTACTTCATTCGGCATTGTGCATTTTTTATTAAATTCGGATGCAATTTCTGTGTTTCATAGTCAATAAGAAGGTCCAAGGGATACAGTAAACCTGAAGTGAAGCATCGTAAACTAAAACTGGAATCACAGCAGAGGTTCAAATCATAGAAAGTTAGAGTTTCAGTCCTCTTGTAGCTAAGTCGGCATTGTGCCTTTTGTATTAAATTCGGATGCAATTTCTGTGTTTCATCGTCAATAAGAAGGTCCAAGGGATACAGTAAACCTAAAGTTAAGCATCGGAATCTAAAACTGGACTCACAGGAGGGGTTCAAATCATAGAAAGTTAGAGTATCAGTCCTCTTGTACTGACGTCGGCATTGTGCCTCTTTTATTAAATTCGGATGCAATTTCTGTGTTTCATCGTCAAGAAGAAGGTCCAAGGGATACAGTAAACCTGAAGTGAAGCATCGGAAACTAAAACTGGACTCACAGCAAAGGTTCAAATCATACAAAGTTAGAGTATCAGTCCTCTTGTACTTAACTCGGCATTGTGCAATTTGTATTAAATTCGGATGCAATTTCTGTGTTTCATCGTCAATAAGAAGGTCCAAGGGATACAGTAAACCTGAAGTGAAGCATCGGAAACTAAAACTGGACTCACAGCGGAGGTTCAAATCATAGAAAGTTAGAGTTTCAGTCCTCTTGTACTTAAGTCGGCATTGTGCATTTGTATTAAATTCGGATGAAATTTCTGTGTTTCATCGTCAATAAGAAGGACCAAGGCATACAGTACACCTGAAGTGAAGCATCGGAATCTAAAACTGGACTCACAGGAGAAGTTCAAATCATAGAAAGTTAGAGTGTCGGTCCAGTTGTACTTAAGTCGGCAGTGTGCCTTTTGTATTAAATTCGGATGCAATTTCTGTGTTTCATCGTCAATGAGAGGGTCCAAGGAATACAGTAAACCTGATGTGAAGCATCGGAATCTAAAACTGGACTCACAGGAGGGGCTCAAATCATAGAAAGTTAGAGTATCAGTCCTCTTGTACTTAAGTCGGCATTGTGCCTTTTTTATTAAATTCGGATGCAATTTCTGTGTTTCATCGTCAATAAGAAGGTCCAAGGGATACAGTTAACCTGAAGTGAAAAATCGGAAACTAAAACTGGACTCACAGGAGAGGTTCAAATCATAGAAAGTTAGGGTGTCACTCCTCTAGTACTTAAGTCGGCATTGTGCCTCATGTGTTAAATTCGGATGCAATTTCTGTGATTCATCATCAATAAGAAGGTCCAAGGGATACAGTAAACCTGAAGTGAAGCTTCGGAAACTAAAACTGGACTCACAGGAGAGGTTCAAATCACAGAAAGTTAGAGTGTCAGTCCTCTTGTACTTAAGTCGGCAATGTGCATTTGCATTAAATTCGGATGCAATTTCTGTGTTTCATCGTCAATATGAAGGTCCAAAGGATACAGTAAACCTGAAGTGAAGCATCGTAAACTAAAACTGGAATCGCAGCAGAGGTTCAAATCATAGAAAGTTAGAGTTTCAGTCCTCTTGTAGTTAAGTCGGCATTGTGCCTTTTGTATTAAATTCGGATGCAATTTCTGTGTTTCATCGTCAAAAAGAAGGTCCAAGGGATACAGTAAACCTGAAGTTAAGCATCAGAATCTAAAACTGGACTCACAGGAGGGGTTCAAATCATAGAAAGTTAGAGTATCAGTCCTCTTGTACTTACGTCGGCATTGTGCCTTTTTTATTAAATTCGGATGCAATTTCTCTGTTTCATCGTCAATAAGAAGGTCCAAGGGATACAGTTAACCTGAAGTGAAGCAACGGAAACTAAAACTGGACTCACAGGAGAGGTTCAAATCATAGAAAGTTAGGGTGTCAGTCCTCTAGTACTTAAGTCGGCATTGTGCCTTATGTATTAAATTCGGATACAATTTCTGTGTTTCATCGTCAATAAGAAGGTCCAAGGGATACAGTAAACCTGAAGTGAAGCATCGGAAACTAAAACTGGACTCACAGGAGGGGTTCAAATCACAGAAGGTTTGAGTGTCAGTCCTCTTGTACTTAAGTCGGCATTGTGCATTTGTATTAAATTCGGACGTAATTTCTGTGTTTCATCGTCGATAAGAAGGTCCAAGGTATACAGTAAACCTGAAGTGAAGCATCGGAATCTAAAACTGGACTCGCAGGAGGGGTTCAAATCATAGAAAGTTAGAGTGTCAGTAATCTTGTGCATAAGTCGGCATTGTGCCTTTTGTATTAAATTCGGATGCAATTTCTGTGCTTCATGATCAATGAGAAGGTCCAAGGGATACAGTAAACCTGAAGTTAAGCATCGGAAACTAAAACTGGACTCACAGCAGAGGTTCAAATCATAAAGAGTTAGAGTTTCAGTCCTCTTGTACTTAAGTTGGCATTGTGATTTTTGTATTAAATTCGGATGCAATTTCTGTGTTTCATCGTCAATAAGAAGGTCCAAGGGATACAGAAATCCTGAAGTTAAGCATCGGAATCTAAAACTGGACTCACAGGAGGGGTTCAAATCATAGAAAGTTAGAGTATCAGTCCTCTTGTACTTAAGTCGGCATTGTGCATTTTGTATTAAATTCGGATGCAATTTCTGTGTTTCATCGTCAATAAGAAGGTCCAAAGGATACAGCAAACCTGAAGTGAAGCATCGTAAACTAAATCTGGACTCACAGCAGAGGTTCAAATCATAGAGAGTAAGAGTTTTAGTCCTCTTGTAGTTAAGTCGGCATTGTGCCTTTTGTATTAAATTCGGATGCAATTTCTGTGTTTCATCGTCAATAAGAAGGTCCAAGGGATACAGTAAACCTGAAGTGAAGCATCGGAAACTAAAACTGGACTCACAGCAGAGGTTCAAATCATAGAAACTTAGAGTTTCAGTCCTCTTGTACTTAAGTCGACATTGTGCCTTTTGTATTAATTTCGGATGCAATTTCTGTGTTTCATCGTCAATAAGAAGGTCCAAGGGATACAGTAAACCTGAAGTTAAGCATCGGAATCCAAAACTGGACTCACAGGAGGGGTTCAAATCATAGAAAGTCAGAGTATCAGTCCTCTTGTACTTAAGTCGGCATTGTGCCTTTTTTATTAAATTCGGATGCAATTTCTGTGTTTCATCGTCAATAAGAAGGTCCTAGGGATACAGTAAACCTGAAGTGAAGCATCGGAAACTAAAACTGGACTCACAGGAGAGGTTCAAATCACAGAAAGTTAGAGTGTCAGTCCTCTTGTACTTAAGTCGGCATTGTGCATTTGCATTAAATTCGGATGCAATTTCTGTGTTTCATCGTCAATATGAAGGTCCAAAGGATACAGTAAACCTGAAGTGAAGCATCGTAAACTAAAACTGGAATCGCAGCAGAGGTTCAAATCATAGAAAGTTAGAGTTTCAGTCCTCTTGTAGTTAAGTCGGCATTGTGCCTTTTGTATTAAATTCGGATGCAATTTCTGTGTTTCATCGTCAAAAAGAAGGTCCAAGGGATACAGTAAACCTGAAGTTAAGCATCAGAATCTAAACCTGGACTCACAGGAGGGGTTCAAATCATAGAAAGTTAGAGTATCAGTCCTCTTGTACTTAAGTCGGCATTGTGCCTTTTTTATTAAATTCGGATGCAATTTCTCTGTTTCATCGTCAATAAGAAGGTCCAAGGGATACAGTTAACCTGAAGTGAAGCAACGGAAACTAAAACTGGACTCACAGGAGAGGTTCAAATCATAGAAAGTTAGGGTGTCAGTCCTCTAGTACTTAAGTCGGCATTGTGCCTTATGTATTAAATTCGGATACAATTTCTGTGTTTCATCGTCAATAAGAAGGTCCAAGGGATACAGTAAACCTGAAGTGAAGCATCGGAAACTAAAACTGGACTCACAGGAGGGGTTCAAATCACAGAAGGTTTGAGTGTCAGTCCTCTTGTACTTAAGTCGGCATTGTGCATTTGTATTAAATTCGGACGTAATTTCTGTGTTTCATCGTCGATAAGAAGGTCCAAGGTATACAGTAAACCTGAAGTGAAGCATCGGAATCTAAAACTGGACTCGCAGGAGGGGTTCAAATCATAGAAAGTTAGAGTGTCAGTAATCTTGTGCATAAGTCGGCATTGTGCCTTTTGTATTAAATTCGGATGCAATTTCTGTGCTTCATGATCAATGAGAAGGTCCAAGGGATACAGTAAACCTGAAGTTAAGCATCGGAAACTAAAACTGGACTCACAGCAGAGGTTCAAATCATAAAGAGTTAGAGTTTCAGTCCTCTTGTACTTAAGTTGGCATTGTGATTTTTGTATTAAATTCGGATGCAATTTCTGTGTTTCATCGTCAATAAGAAGGTCCAAGGGATACAGAAATCCTGAAGTTAAGCATCGGAATGTAAAACTGGACTCACAGGAGGGGTTCAAATCATAGAAAGTTAGAGTATCAGTCCTCTTGTACTTAAGTCGACATTGTGCCTTTTGTATTAATTTCGGATGCAATTTCTGTGTTTCATCGTCAATAAGAAGGTCCAAGGGATACAGTAAACCTGAAGTTAAGCATCGGAAACAAAACTGGACTCACAGCAGAGGTTCAAATCATAGAAATTTAGAGTATCAGTCCTCTTGTACTTAAGTCGGCATTGTGTATTTTGTATTAAATTCGGATGCAATTTCTGTGTTTCATCGTCAATATGAAGGTCCAAAGGATACAGTATACCTGAAGTGAAGCATCGTAAACTAAAACTGGAATCACAGCAGAGGTTCATATCATAGAAAGTTAGAGTTTCAGTCCTCTTGTAGTTAAGTCGGCATTGTGCCTTCTGTATTAAATTCGGATGCAATTTCTGTGTTTCATCGTCAATAAGAAGGTCCAAGGGATACAGTAAACCTAAAGTTAAGCATCGGAATCTAAAACTGGACTCACAGGAGGGGTTCAAATCATAGGAAGTTAGAGTATCAGTCCTCTTGTACTGAAGTCGGCATTGTGCCTCTTTTATTAAATTCGGATGCAATTTCTGTGTTTCATCGTCAATAAGAAGGTCCAAGGGATACAGTAAACCTGAAGTGAAGCATCGGAAACTAAAACTGGACTCACAGCAAAGGTTCAAATCATACAAAGTTAGAGTATCAGTCCTCTTGTACTTAACTCGGCATTGTGCATTTTGTATTAAATTCGGATGCAATTTCTGTGTTTCATCGTCAATAAGAAGGTCCAAGGGATACAGTAAACCTGAAGCGAAGCATCGGAAACTAAAACTGGACTCACAGCGGAGGTTCAAATCATAGAAAGTTAGAGTTTCAGTCCTCTTGTACTTAAGTCGGCATTGTGCATTTGTATTAAATTCGGAAGAAATTTCTGTGTTTCATCGTCAATAAGAAGGACCAAGGTATACAGTACACCTGAAGTGAAGCATCGGATTCTAAAACTGGACTCACAGGAGAGGTTCAAATCATAGAAAGTTAGAGTGTCAGTCCACTTGTACTTAAGTCGGCATTGTGCCTTTTGTATTAAATTCGGATGCAATTTCTGTGTTTCATCGTCAATGAGAGGGTCCAAGGAATACAGTAAACCTGAAGTGAAGCATCGGAAACTAAAACTGGACTCACAGGAGAGGTTCAAATCACAGAAAGTTAGAGTGTCAGTCCTCTTGTACTTAAGTCGGCATTGTGCATTTGCATTAAATTCGGATGCAATTTCTGTGTTTCATCGTCAATAAGAAGGTCCAAGGGATACAGTTAACCTGAAGTGAAGCATCGGAAACTAAAACTGGACTAACAGGAGAGGTTCAAATCACAGAAAGTTAGAGTGTCAGTCCTCTTGTACTTAAGTCGGCATTGTGCATTTGTATTAAATTCGGATGCAATTTCTGTGTTTCATCGTCAATATGAAGGTCCAAAGGATACAGTAAACCAGAAGTGAAGCATCGTAAACTAAAACTGGAATCACAGCAGAGGTTCAAATCATAGAAAGTTAGAGTTTCTGTCCTCTTGTAGTTAAGTCGGCATTGTGCCTTTTGTATTAAATTCGGATGCAATTTCTGTGTTTCATCGTCAATAAGAAGGTCCAAGGGATACAGTAAACCTGAAGTTAAGCATCAGAATCTAAAACTGGACTCACAGGAGGGGCTCAAATCATAGAAAGTTAGAGTATCAGTCCTCTTGTACTTAAGTCGGCATTGTGCCTTTTTTATTAAATTTGGATGAAATTTCTGTGTTTCATCGTCAATAAGAAGGACCAAGGTATACAGTACACCTGAAGTGAAGCATCGGAATCTAAAACTGGACTCACAGCAGAGGTTCAAATCATAGAAAGTTAGAGTGTCAGTCCTCTTGTACTTAAGTCGACATTGTGCATTTGTATTAAATTCGGATGAAATTTCTGTGTTTCATCGTCAAGTGGTAGGTCTAAGGTATACAGTACACCTGAAGTGAAGCATCGGAATTTAAAACTGGACTCACAGGAATGGTTCAAATCATAGAAAGTAGCTGTAGATGTAGGAAGTATGCAGCAGACCTCAGCAGTTACGGTGGCTAGGACAGTTGCAAAGTCTAAGAGAAAGAAGAAGGTTCTGCTGTTAGGTAGTTCTCATGGTAGAGGTGTAGGCCAGCAGTTGCAGGAAGTTTTGGGGAGTGAGTACCAGGTCACCAGCATTGTGAAGCCTAATGCAGGATTGGCTCAGGTGACTTTTAACATAGGGGGGTTATGTAGGGATTTTACTAAAGAGGATCAGGTAGTGATTGTGGGTGGGGCTGGTAATAGTATTGATAGGGATGGGAAGTATGACATAGATGGTGACCTGGAAAAGATAGCCACTCAGACTGGCAACACGAATGTGCATTTCGTGGAACTGTTTCAGCGTCACGATCGTCCTCATCTTAATATAGCCGTCAGGCGTAATAACATGAGACTTGGGGGTGCGCTGATGACAGAAGGCATGAGTCACATTTCAGTGGTGTCGGTGGAGTCTATCAGTAGGACGGGTTTCACTAGACATGGCCTGCACCTCAACAGGTATGGGAAGGGGAGGTTGGCAAAACTTATAGGTGACAGCATAGGTGGGGGTGGTGGGATCACTCATGGGAAAATTCCGGTAGTTGTGGGTGTTAGAGCTGTACCTTTTTTAGATTGAAGTCAGCTGATAGGTATTCCTGCTTAAGGGAAGTCTCTCTAACAAAGAAACCACTTTCTACAAAGCTTGGGTATCCGATTAATGAGGGAATTAGTATATTTCATCAAAATATACAAGGTATTCGAGATGAAGTTAGTGAACTGCTTATAGATGTTGACTCTGAAATTATTGGTATATCTGAACACTTCTTAAATAAGGAGATAATTCAGAGGCTTCCTTTACCAGGATACAGGTTGGCTGGCAGCTTTTCTAGGAGCTCTTTGCGGTGTGGGGGAGTAGCCATGTATGTGAAAAACGGTATCCCATTTGAGTCAATTGATGTTTCAAAGTACTGCACTGAAAAGGTGTTTGAATGTTGTGCAGGTGTGGTTAAATTTAGTGGAGCTAAACTTCTTACTGTTGTTATTTATAGATCCCCAGACTCCGATTTCACAACATTTTTGCTAAAGCTAGAGGAGGTTCTTGGTTCACTTTATAGGAAATACAAAAAGTTAGTTATATGTGGTGACTTCAATATTAATTGTATAAGTGATTGTGCAAGGAAAAGGATGCTGGTAGACCTCCTTAATTCATATAATCTTATGCAAACCGTATTCTTTCCAACGAGAGTGCAAGGGAACAGTAGAACAACCATAGACAATATTTTTGTTCATTCGTCATTATTAGAAGGGCATTCTGTTAGCAAAAAGGTGAATGGCCTTTCAGATCATGATGCACAAATTTTAAGTCTAAAAGATTTTTGTGCTTCAACACATGTTAAATATAGTTACCAACTTTTTAGGAAAGCTGATCCAGTTGCTGTACAGACTTTTGTAAACCTTATCAAGGAACAAGATTGGCAAGATGTTTATAGTGCTGATACAGTAGACGATAAATATAATGCTTTCCTCAAGACTTTTCTCGTGCTCTTTGAAAGTTGCTTTCCGTTAGAACGTTTAAAACAGGGTACTAGCACAAACAGGCAGCCTGGGTGGCTGACTAAAGGGATAAGAATATCTTGTAGAACAAAGTGGCAATTATATCAAAACGTTAGAAACAGTCAAAATCTAAATGCAGCAGCCCATTACAAACAGTATTGTAAGGTGCTTAAAAAAGTTATTAGGAAGGCAAAAAGTATGTGGTATGCAGATAGAATAGCTAAGTCTCAGGATAAAATTAAAACCATATGGTCAGTCATAAAGGAAGTGGCTGGTCTGCAGAGACAGGTCGAGGATATAGAATCAGTGCGTAGTGGGGATGTCCGTGTTGCTGATAAGTCGCATGTATGTACAGTACTTAATAATCACTTTCTGAATATAGCAGGTGAACTAAATAGAAACCTAGTCCCAACAGGGAATCATATAGCGCTCTTAGAAAAAAGTGTTCCGAGACTGTTACCTGAAATGCTCCTCCATGATACTGACAAGAGGGAGATTGAGTTAATAATTAAATCACTAAAGACCAAGAACTCTCATGGATATGACGGGGTATCTAGCAGAATACTGAAGTATTGTTCCACGTATATTAGCTCAGTACTTAGCCATATCTGTAACTTTTCCTTTAGCAGTGGTCGGTTTCCTGACCGATTAAAGTACTCGGTAGTGAAGCCACTTTATAAAAAGGGAGACAGGGATAATGTTGACAATTATAGACCTATTTCTATGCCATCGGTGTTTGCTAAAGTTATCGAGAGGCTTGTATATACAAGGTTACTGCAGCATTTAAATTCACATAATTTGCTGTCAAATGTACAGTTTGGTTTTAGAAATGGCTTAACAACTGAAAATGCTATATTCTCTTTTCTCTGTGAGGTTTTGGACGGATTAAATAAAAGGTTGAGAACGTTAGGTGTTTTCTTTGATTTAACGAAGGCTTTTGACTGTGTTGACCACAAAATATTACTGCAGAAGTTGGAACATTATGGAGTAAGGGGAGTAGCTTACAATTGGTTCGCCTCCTACTTTAAGAACAGAAAGCAGAAGGTAATCCTCCGCAATATTGAGAGTGGTAATGATGTTCAGTCCCAATGGGGCACTGTTAAATGGGGCGTTCCCCAAGGGTCGGTGCTGGGGCCACTGCTGTTCCTTATTTATGTAAATGATATGCCTTCTAGTATTACAGGTGATTCAAAAATATTTCTGTTTGCTGATGACACCACCTTGGTAGTGAAGGATCTTGCGTGTAATATTGAAACATTATCAAATAATGTAGTTCATGAAGTAAGTTCGTGGCTTGTGGAAAATAATTTGATGCTAAATCACAGTAAGACTCAGTTTTTACAGTTTCTAACCCACAATTCAACAAGAACTGACGTTTTAATCAGACAGAATGGGCATGTTATAAGCGAGACGGAACAGTTCAAGTTCCTAGGCGTACGGATAGATAGTAAGCTGTTGTGGAAAGCCCATGTTCAGGATCTTGTTCAGAAACTAAATGCCGCTTTATTTACCATTAGAACAGTATCTGAAATAAGTGACATTTCAACACGAAAAGTAGTATACTTCGCATATTTTCATACGCTTATGTCATATGGTATTATTTTTTGGGGTAATTCTTCTGATTCAAAAAGGGTATTTTTGGCTCAAAAACGGGCTGTTCGAGCTATGTATGGTGTAAGTTCGAAAACCTCTTGTCGACCCCTATTCAATAGTCTGGGAATTTTGACATTGCCCTCACAGTATGTATTTTCTTTAATGTCGTTTGTTGTTAGCAATATTAGCTTATTCCCAAGAGTTAGCAGCTTTCACTCAGTTAATACTAGGCAGAAATCAAATCTGCATGTGGAATGCACTTCCTTGACTCTTGTGCAGAAAGGAGTGCAGTATTCTGCTGCATCCATTTTCAATAAGCTACCACAAGAACTCAAAATTCTTAGCAGTAGCCCAAACACTTTTAAGTCTAAACTGAAGAGTTTCCTCATGGCTCACTCCTTCTATTCTGTCGAGGAGCTCCTGGAAGAGATAAAAAATTAAGCAAATTCCAGTGTTACATTCTTGATTTTCTTTATTTAAACTAACGACTTGTTTCATTTTATGTGTTTCTACAATCGTGTTATAATTTCATGTATTGACTCGTTCCATGACCATGGAGACTTCTCCTAAATGTGGTCCCACGGAACAATAAATAAATAAATAAATAAATAAATAAATAAGAGTGTCAGTCCTCTTGTACTTCATTCGGCATTGTGCTTTTGTATTAAATTCGGATGCAATTTCTGTGTTTCATCGTCAATAAGAAGGTCCGAGAGATACAGTAAACCTGAAGTTAAGCATCGGAATCTAAAACTGGACTCACAGGAGAGGTTCAAATCATAGAAAGTTAGAGTATCAGACCTCTTGTACTTAAGTAGGCATTGTGCCTTTTTTATTAAATTTGGATGTAATTTCTGTGTTTCATCGTCAGTAAGAAGGTCCAAGGGATACAGTAAACCTGAAGTGAAGCATCAGAAACTAAAACTGGACTCACAGCAGAGGTTCAAATCATAGAAAGTTAGAGTATCAGTCCTCTTGTACTTAAGTCGGTATTGTGCATTTTGTATTAAATTCGGATGCAATTTCTGTGTTTCATCGTCAATATGAAGGTCCAAAGGATACAGTAAACCTGAAGTGAAGCATCGTAAACTAAAACTGGAATCACAGCAGAAGTCAAATCATAGAAAGTTAGAGTTTCAGTCCTCTTGTAGTTAAGTCGGCATTGTGCCTTTTGTATTAAATTCGGATGCAATTTCTGTGTTTCATCGTCAATAAGAAGGTCCAAGGGATACAGTAAACCGAAAGTTAAGCATCGGAATCTAAAACTGGACTCACAGGAGGGGTTCAAATCATAGAAAGTTAGAGTATCAGTCCTCTTGTACTGAAGTCGGCATTGTGCATTTGCATTAAATTCGGATGCAATTTCTGTGTTTCATCGTCAATAAGGAGGTCCAAGGGATACAGTAAACCTGAAGTGAAGCATCGGAAACTACAACTGGACTCACAGCGGAGGTTCAAATCAGAGAAAGTTAGAGTTTAAGTCCTTTTGTACTTAAGTCGGCATTGTGCATTTGTATTAAATTCGGATGAAATTTCTGTGTTTCATCGTCAATAAGAAGGACCAAGGTATGCAGTACACCTGAAGTGAAGCATCGGAATCTAAAACTGGACTCACAGGAGAGGTTCAAATCATAGAAAGTTAGAGTGTCAGTCCACTTGTACTCAAGTAGCCATTGTGCCTTTTGTATTAAATTCGGATGCAATTTCTGTGTTTCATCGTCAATAAGAAGGTCCAAGGGATACAGTTAACCTGAAGTGAAGCATCGGAAACTAAAACTGGACTCACAGGAGAGGATCAAATCATAGAAAGTTAGGGTGTCAGTCCTCTAGTACTTAAGTCGGCATTGTGCCTTATGTATTAAATTCGGATGCAACTTCTGTGTTTCTTCGTCAATAAGAAGGTCCAAGGGATACAGTAAACCTGAAGTGAAGCATCGGAAACTAAAACTGGACTCACAGGAGAGGTTCTAATCACAGAAAGTTAGAGTGTCAGTCCTCTTGTACTTAAGTCGGCATTGTGCATTTGTATTAAATTCGGATGCAATTTCTGTGTTTCATCGTCAATATGAAGGTCCAAAGGATACAGTAAACCTAAAGTGAAGCATCGTAAACTAAAACTGGAATCACAGCAGAGGGTCAAATCATAGAAAGTTAGAGTTTCAGTCCTCTTGTAGTTAAGTCGGCATTGTGCCTTTTGTATTAAATTCGGCTGCATTTTCTGTGTTTCATCGTCAATAAGAAGGTCCAAGGGATACAGTAAACCTGAAGTTAAGCATCAGAATCTAAAACTGGACTCACAGGAGGGGTTCAAATCATAGAAAGTTAGAGTATCAGTCCTCTTGTACTTAAGTCGGCATTGTGCCTTTTTTATTAAATTCGGATGCAATTTCTGTGTTTCATCGTCAATAAGAAGGTCCAAGGGATACAGTAAACCTGAAGTGAAGCTTCGGAAACTAGAACTGGACTCACAGCAGAGGTTCAAATCATACAAAATAGAGTATCAGTCCTCTTGTACTTAATTTGGAATTGTGCCTTTTGTATTAAATTCGGATGCAATTTCTGTGTTTCATCGTCAATAAGAAGGTCCAAGGGATACAGTAAACCGGAACATAAGCATCGGAAACTAAAACTGGACTCACAGCGGAGGTTCAAATCATAGAAAGTTAGAGTTTTAGTCCTCTTGTGCTTAAGTCGGCATTGTGCATTTGTATTAAATTCGGATGAAATTTCTGTGTTTCATCGTCAATAAGAAGGACCAAGGTATACAGTACACCTGAAGTGAAGCATCGGAATCTAAAACTGGACTTACAGGAGAGGTTCAAATCATAGAGAGTTAGAGTGTCAGTCCACTTGTACTTAAGTCGGCATTGTTCCTTTTGTATTTAATTCGGATGCAATTTCTGTGCTTCATCGTCAATAAGAGGGTCCAAGGGATACAGTGAACCTGAAGTGAAGCATCGGAGTCTAAATCTGGACTTACAGGAGAAGTTCAAATCATAGAAAGTTAGAGTGGCAGGCCTCTTGTCCTTAAGTCGGCGTTGTGCCTTTTGTATTAAATTCAGATGGAATTTCTGTCTTTCATCGTCAATAAGAAGGTCCAAGGGAACAGTAAACCTGAAGTGAAGCATCGGAAACTAAAACTGGACCCACAGCAGAGGTTCAAATCATAGAGAGTTAGAGTATCTGCCCTCTTGTACTTAAGTCGGCATTGTGCCTTTTGTATTAAATTCGGATGCAATTTCTGTGTTTCATCGTCAATAAGAAGGTCCAAGGGATACAGTAAACCTGAGGCTAAGCATCGGAATCTAAAACCGGACTCACAGGAGGGGTTCAAATCATAGAAAGTTAGAGTATCTGCCCTCTTGTACTTAAGTCGGCATTGTGCCTTTTGTATTAAATTCGGATGCTATTTCTGTGTTTCATCGTCAATAAGAAGGTCCAAGGGATACAGTAAACCTGAAGCTAAGCATCGGAATCTAAAACTGGACTCACAGGAGGGGTTCAAATCATAGAAAGTTAGAGTATCAGTCCTCTTGTACTCAAGTCGGCATTGTGCCTTTTTTATTAAATTCGGATGCAATTTCTGTGTTTCATCGTCAATAAGAAGGTCCAAGGTATGCAGTACACCTGAAGTGAAGCATCGGAATCTAAAAGTGGACTCGCAGGAGGGGTTCAAATCATAGAAAGTTAGAGTGTCAGTCCTCTTGTACTTAAGTCGGCATTGTGCATTTGTATTAAATTCGGATGAAATTTCTGTGTTTCATCGTCAATAAGAAGGTCCAAGGTATACAGTAAACCTGAAGCGAAGCATCGGAAACTAAAACTGGACACACAGGAGAAGTTCAAATAATAGAAAGTTAGAGTGTCAGTCCGCTCGTACTTAAGTCGGCATTGTGCCTTCTGTATTAAATTCGGGTGTAATTTCTGTGTTTCATCGTCAATAAGAAGGTCCAAGGGATTCAGTAAACCTGAAGGTAAGCATCGGAATCTGAAACTGGACTCACAGGAGGGGTTCAAATCATGGAAAGTTAGAGTATCAGCCCTCTTGTACTTAAGTCGGCATTGTGCCTTTTGTATTAAATTCGGATGCAATTTCTGTGTTTCATCGTCAATAAGAAGGTCCAAGTGATACAGTAAATCTGAAGTGAAGCATAGGAAACTAAAACTGGACTCACAGCAGAGGTTCACATCATAGAAAGTTAGAGTGTCAGTCCTGTAGTGCTTAAGTCGGCATTGTGCCTTTTGTATTAAATTCGGATGCAGTTACTGTGTTTCTTCGTCAATAAGAAGGTCCAAGGGATACAGTAAACCTGAAGTGAAGCATCGGAAACTAAAACTGGACTCACAGGAGAGTTTCAAATCATAGAAAGTTAGAGTATCAGTCCTCTTGTACTTAAGTCGGCATTGTGCCTTTTGTATTAATTTCGGATGCAATTTCTGTGTTTCATCGTCAATAAGAAGGTCCAAGGGATACAGTAAACCTGAAGTTAAGCATCGGAATCTAAAACTGGACTCATAGGAGGGGTTCAAATCATAGAAAGTTAGAGTATCAGTCCTCTTGTACTTAAGTCGGCATTGTACCTTTTTTATTAAATTCGTATGCAATTTCTGTGTTTCATCGTCAATATGAAGGTCCAAGGGATACAGTAAACCTGAAGTGAAGCATCGGAAACTAAAACTGGACTCACAGCAGAGGTTCAAATCATAGAAAATTGGAGTGTCAGTCCTGTAGTGCTTAAGTCGGCATTGTGCCTCTTGTATTAAATTCGGATGCAATTTCTGTGTTTCTTCGTCAATAAGAAGGTCCAAGGGATACAGTAAACCTGAAGTGAAGCATCGGAAACTAAGACTGGACTCACAGGAGAGGTTCAAAACAGAGAAAGTTAGAGTGTCAGTCCTCTTGTACTTAAGTCGGAATTGTGCATTTGTATTAAATTCAGATGCAATTTCTGTGTTTCATCGTCAATAAGAAGGTCCAAGGTATACAGTACACCTGAAGTGAAGCATCGGAATCTAAAAGTGGACTCGCAGGAGGGGTTCAAATCATAGAAAGGTAGAGTGTCAGTCCTCTTGTACTTATGACGGCTTTGTGCATTTGTATTAAATTCGGATGAAATTTCTGTGTTTCAACGTCAATAATAAGGTCCAAGGTATACAGTACACCTAAAGTGAAGAATCGGAATCTAAAACTGGACTCACAGGTGAGGTTCAAATCATAGAAAGTTAGAGTGTCAGTCCTCTTGTACTTAAGCCGGCATTGTGCCTTTTGTATTCAATTCGGATGCAATTTCTAAGTTTCATCGTCAATAAGAAGGTCCAAGGGATACAGTAAACCAGAAGTGAAGCATCGGAGTCTAAATCTGGACTTACAGGAGAGGTTCAAATCATAGAAAGTTAGAGTGGCAGGCCTCTTGTACTTAAGTCGGCGTTGTGCCTTTTTTATTAAATTCAGATGGAATTTCTGTCTTTCATCGTCAATAAGAAGGTCCAAGGGATACAGTAAACCTGAAGTGAAGCATCGGAAACTAAAACTGGACCCACAGCAGAGGTTCAAATCATAGAGAGTTAGAGTTTCAGTCTTCTTGTACTTAAGTCGGCATTGTGCCTTTTGTTTTAAATTCGGATGCAATTTCTGTGTTTCATCGTCAATAAGAGGGTCCAAGGGATACAGTAAACCTGAAGTGAAGCATCGGAATCTAAAACCGGACTCACAGGAGGGGTTCAAATCATAGAAAGTTAGAGTATCTGCCCTCTTGTACTTAAGTCAACATTGTGCCTTTTGTATTAAATTCGGATGCAATTTCTGTGTTTCATCGTCAATAAGAAGGTCCAAGGGATACAGTAAACCTGAAGCAAAGCATCGGAATCTAAAACTGGACTCACAGGAGGGGTTCAAATCATAGAAAGTTTGAGTATCAGTCCTCTTGTACTTAAGTCGGCATTGTGCCTTTTTTATTAAATTCGGATGCAATTTCTGTGTTTCATCGTCAATAAGAAGGTCCAAGTGATACAGTAAACCTGAAGTGAAGCATCGGAAACTAAAACTGGACTCACAGCAGAGGTCCAAATCATAGAAAGTTAGAGTGTCAGTCCTGTAGTGCTTAAGTCGGCATTGTGCCTTTTGCATTAAATTAGGATGCAATTTCTGTGTTTCTTCGTCAATAAGAAGGTCCAAGGGATACAATAAACCTGAAGTGAAGCATCGGAAACTAAGAGTGGACTCACAGGAGAGGTTCAAAACAGAGTAAGTTAGAGTGTCAGTCCTCTTGTACTTAAGTCGGAATTGTGCATTTGTATTAAATTCAGATGAAAATTCTGTGTTTCATCGTCAATAAGAAGGTCCAAGGTATACAGTACACCTGAAGTGAAGCATCGGAATCTAAATGTGGACTCGGAGGAGGGGTTCAAAACATAGAAAGTTAGAGTGTCAGTCCTCTTGTACTTAAGTCGGCATTGTGCATTTGAATTAAATTCGGATGAAATTTCTGTGTTTCATCGCCAATAATAAGGTCCAAGGTATACAGTACACCTGAAGTGAAGCATCGGAATCTAAAACTGGACTCACAGGTGAGGTTCAAATCATAGAAAGTTAGAGTATCAGTCCTCTAGTACTTAAGTCGGCATTGTGCCTTTTGTATTAAATTCGGATGCAATTTCTGTGTTTCATCGTCAATAAGAAGGTCCAAGGGATACAGTAAACCTGAAGTCAAGAATCGGAAACTAAAATTGGACTCACAGGAGAGGTTCGAATCATAGAAAGTTAGAGTTTCAGTCCTCTTGTACTTAAGTCGGCATTGTGCCTTTTGTATTAAATTCGGATGGAATTTCTGTGTTTCATCGCCTATAAGAAGGTCCAAGGGATACAGTAAACCTGAAGTGATGCATCAGAAACTAAAACTGGACTCACAGCAGAGGTTCAAATCATAGAAAGTTAGAGTATCAGTGCACTTGTACTTAAGTCGGCATTGTGCCTTTTGTATTAAATTCGGAAGCAATTTCTGTGTTTCATCGTCAATAAGAAGGTCCAAGGGATTCAGTAAACCTGAAGTTAAGCATCGGAATCTAAAACTGGACTCACAGGAGGGGTTCAAATCATGGAAAGTTAGAGTATCAGTCCTCTTGTACTTAAGTCGGCATTGTGCCTTTTGTATTAAATTCGGAAGCAATTTCTGTGTTTCATCGTCAATAAGAAGGTCCAAGGGATTCAGTAAACCTGAAGTTAAGCATCGGAATCTAAAACTGGACTCACAGGAGGGGTTCAAATCATAGAAAATTAGAGTATCAGTCCTCTTGTACTTAAGTCGGCATTGTGCTTTTTTATTAAATTCGGATGCAATTTCTGTGTTTCATCGTCAATAAGTGGGTCCAAGGGATACAGTAAACCTGAAGTGAAACATCGGAATCTAAAACCAGACTCACAGGAGGGGTTCAAATCATAAAAAGTTAGAGTATCTGCCCTCTTGTACTTAAGTCGGCATTGTGCCATTTGTATTAAATTCGGATGCAATTTCTGTGTTTCATCGTCAATAAGAAGGTCCAAGGGATACAGTAAACCTGAAGCTAAGCATCGGAATCTAAAACTGGACTCACAGGAGGGGTTCAAATCATAGAAAGTTAGAGTGTCAGTCCTCTAGTACTTAAGTTCTTCATTTTGCCTTTTGTATTAAATTCGGATGTAATTTCTGTGTTCCATAGTCAATAAGAAGGGCCAAGGGATACATTAAACCTGAAGTGAAGCATCGGAAACTAAAACTGGACTCACAGGAGAGGTTCAAATCACAGAAAATTAGAGTGTCAGTCCTCTTGTACTTAAGTCGGAATTGTGCATTTGTATTAAATTCTGATGTAATATCTGTGTTTCATCGTCAATAAGAAGGTCCAAGGTATACAGTTAACCTGACGTGAAGCATCGGAATCTAAAACTGGACTCGCAGGAGGGGTTCAAATCATAGAAAGTTGGAGTATCAGTCCTCTTGTACTTAAGTCGGCATTGTGCCTTTTCTATTAAATTCGGATGCAATTTCTGTGTTTCATCGTCAATTAGAAGGTCCAAGGGATACAGTAAACCTGTAGTGAAGCATCGGAATCTAAAACTGGGTTCACAGGAGAGGTTCAATTCATAGAAAGAAAGAGTGTCAGTCCTCTTGTACTTAAGCCGGCATTGTGCCTTTTGTATTCAATTCGGATGCACTTTCTAAGTTTCATCGTCAATAAGAAGGTCCAAGGGATACAGTAAACCAGAAGTGAAGCATCGGAGTCTAAATCTGGACTTACAGGAGAGGTTCAAATCATAGAAAGTTAGAGTGGCAGGCCTCTTATACTTAAGTCGGCATTGTGCCTTTTTTATTAAATTCAGATGGAATTTCTGTCTTTCATCGTCAATAAGAAGGTCCAAGGGATACAGTAAACCTGAAGTGAAGCATCGGAAACTAAAACTGGACCCACAGCAGAGGTTCAAATCATAGAGAGTTAGAGTTTCAGTCCTCTTGTACTTAAGTCGGCATTGTGCCTTTTGTTTTAAATTCGGATGCAATTTCTGTGTTTCATCGTCAATAAGAGGGTCCAAGGGATACAGTAAACCTGAAGTGAAGCATCGGAATCTAAAACCGGACTCACAGGAGGGGTTCAAATCATAGAAAGTTAGAGTGTCAGTCCTCTTGTATTTAAGTCGGAATTGTGCATTTGTATTAAATTCAGATGAAATTTCTGTGTTTCATCGTCAATAAGAAGGTCCAAGGTATACAGTTCACCTGAAGTGAAGCATCGGAATCTAAAAGTGGACTCGGAGGAGGGGTTCAAAACATAGAAAGTTAGAGTGTCAGTCCTCTTGTACTTAAGTCGGCATTGTGCATTTGAATTAAATTCGGATGAAATTTCTGTGTTTCATCGCCAATAATAAGGTCCAAGGTATACAGTACACCTGAAGTGAAGCATCGGAATCTAAAACTGGACTCACAGGTGAGGTTCAAATCATAGAAAGTTAGAGTGTCAGTCCTCTAGTACTTAAGTGGGCATTGTGCCTTTTGTATTAAATTCGGATGCAATTTCTGTGTTTCATCGTCAATAAGAAGGTCCAAGGGATACAGTAAACCTGAAGTCAAGAATCGGAAACTAAAATTGGACTCACAGGAGAGGTTCGAATCATAGAAAGTTAGAGTTTCAGTCCTCTTGTACTTAAGTCGGCATTGTGCATTTTGTATTAAATTCGGATGCAATTTCTGTGTTTCATCGCCTATAAGAAGGTCCAAGGGTTACAGTAAACCTGAAGTGATGCATCAGAAACTAAAACTGGACTCACAGCAGAGGTTCAAATCATAGAAAGTTAGAGTATCAGTGCATTTGTACTTAAGTCGGCATTGTGCCTTTTGTATTAAATTAAGAAGCAATTTCTGTGTTTCATCGTCAATAAGAAGGTCCAAGGGATTCGGTAAACCTGAAGTTAAGCATCGGAATCTAAAACTGGACTCACAGGAGGGGTTCAAATCATGGAAAGTTAGAGTATCAGTCCTCTTGTACTTAAGTCGGCATTGTGCCTTTTGTATTAAATTCGGAAGCAATTTCTGTGTTTCATCGTCAATAAGAAGGTCCAAGGGATTCAGTAAACCTGAAGTTAAGCATCGGAATCTAAAACTGGACTCACAGGAGGGGTTCAAATCATAGAAAATTAGAGTATCAGTCCTCTTGTACTTAAGTCGGCATTGTGCCTTTTTTATTAAATTCGGATGCAATTTCTGTGTTTCATCGTCAATAAGTGGGTCCAAGGGATACAGTAAACCTGAAGTGAAGCATCGGAATCTAAAACCGGACTCACAGGAGGGGTTCAAATCATAGAAAGTTAGAGTATCTGCCCTCTTGTACTTAAGTCGGCTTTGTGCCTTTTGTATTAAATTCGGATGCAATTTCTGTGTTTCATCGTCAATAAGAAGGTCCAAGGGATACAGTAAACCTGAAGCTAAGCATCGGAATCTAAAACTGGACTCACAGGAGGGGTTCAAATCATAGAAAGTTAGAGTGTCAGTCCTCTAGTACTTAAGTTCTTCATTTTGCCTTTTGTATCAAATTCGGATGTAATTTCTGTGTTCCATAGTCAATAAGGAGGTCCAAGGGATACAGTAAACCTGAAGCTAAGCATCGGAAACTAAAACTGGACTCACAGGAGAGGTTCAAATCACAGAAAATTAGAGTGTCAGTCCTCTTGTACTTAAGTCGGAATTGTGCATTTGTATTAAATTCTGATGTAATATCTGTGTTTCATCGTCAATAAGAAGGTCCAAGGTATACAGTTAACCTGACGTGAAGCATTGGAATCTAAAACTGGACTCGCAGGAGGGGTTCAAATCATAGAAAGTTGGAGTATCAGTCCTCTTGTACTTAAGTCGGCATTGTGCCTTTTGTATTAAATTCGGATGCAATTTCTGTGTTTCATCGTCAATTAGAAGGTCCAAGGGATACAGTAAACCTGTAGTGAAGCATCGGAATCTAAAACTGGGTTCACAGGAGAGGTTCAATTCATAGAAAGAAAGAGTGTCAGTCCTCTTGTACTTAAGCCGGCATTGTGCCTTTTGTATTCAATTCGGATGCAATTTCTAAGTTTCATCGTCAATAAGAAGGTCCAAGGGATACAGTAAACCAGAAGTGAAGCATCGGAGTCTAAATCTGGACTTACAGGAGAGGTTCAAATCATAGAAAGTAGGAGTGGCAGGCCTCTTGTACTTAAGTCGGCATTGTGCCTTTTTTATTAAATTCAGATGGAATTTCTTTCTTTCATCGTCAATAAGAAGGTCCAAGGGATACAGTAAACCTGAAGTGAAGCATCGGAAACTAAAACTGGACCGACAGCAGAGGTTCAAATCATAGAGAGTTAGAGTTTCAGTCCTCTTGTACTTAAGTCGGCATTGTGCCTTTTGTTTTAAATTCGGATGCAATTTCTGTGTTTCATCGTCAATAAGAGGGTCCAAGGGATACAGTAAACCTGAAGTGAAGCATCGGAATCTAAAACCGGACTCACAGGAGGGGTTCAAATCATAGAAAGTTAGAGTATCTGCCCTCTTGTACTTAAGTCGGCATTGTGCCTTTTGTATTAAATTCGGATGCAATTTCTGTGTTTCATCGTCAATAAGAAGGTCCAAGGGATACAGTAAACCTGAAGCTAAGCATCGGAATCTAAAACTGGACTCACAGGAGGGGTTCAAATCATAGAAAGTTAGAGTATCAGTCCTCTTGTACTTAAGTCGGCATTGTGCCTTTTTTATTAAATTCGGATGCAATTTCTGTGTTTCATCGTCAATAAGAAGGTCCAAGTGATACAGTAAACCTGAAGTGAAGCATCGGAAACTAAAACTGGACTCACAGCAGAGGTCCAATTCATAGAAAGTTAGAGTGTCAGTCCTGTAGTGCTTAAGTCGGCATTGTGCCTTTTGCATTAAATTAGGATGCAATTTCTGTGTTTCTTCGTCAATAAGAAGGTCCAAGGGATACAGTAAACCCTGAAGTGAAGCATCGGAAACTAAGAGTGGACTCACAGGAGAGGTTCAAAACAGAGTAAGTTGGAGTGTCAGTCCTCTTGTACTTAAGTCGGAATTGTGCATTTGTATTAAATTCAGATGAAATTTCTGTGTTTCATCGTCAATAAGAAGGTCCAAAGGATACAGTAAACCTGAAGTGAAGCATCGTAAACTAAAACTGGAATCACAGCAGAAGTCAAATCATAGAAAGTTAGAGTTTCAGTCCTCTTGTAGTTAAGTCGGCATTGTGCCTTTTGTATTAAATTCGGATGCAATTTCTGTGTTTCATCGTCAATAAGAAGGTCCAAGGGATACAGTAAACCGAAAGTTAAGCATCGGAATCTAAAACTGGACTCACAGGAGGGGTTCAAATCATAGAAAGTTAGAGTATCAGTCCTCTTGTACTGAAGTCGGCATTGTGCCTTTTTTATTAAATTCGGATGCAATTTCTGTGTTTCATCGTCAATAAGGAGGTCCAAGGGATACAGTAAACCTGAAGTGAAGCATCGGAAACTACAACTGGACTCACAGCGGAGGTTCAAATCAGAGAAAGTTAGAGTTTAAGTCCTTTTGTACTTAAGTCGGCATTGTGCATTTGTATTAAATTCGGATGAAATTTCTGTGTTTCATCGTCAATAAGAAGGACCAAGGTATGCAGTACACCTGAAGTGAAGCATCGGAATCTAAAACTGGACTCACAGGAGAGGTTCAAATCATAGAAAGTTAGAGTGTCAGTCCACTTGTACTCAAGTAGCCATTGTGCCTTTTGTATTAAATTCGGATGCAATTTCTGTGTTTCATCGTCAATAAGAAGGTCCAAGGGATACAGTTAACCTGAAGTGAAGCATCGGAAACTAAAACTGGACTCACAGGAGAGGATCAAATCATAGAAAGTTAGGGTGTCAGTCCTCTAGTACTTAAGTCGGCATTGTGCCTTATGTATTAAATTCGGATGCAACTTCTGTGTTTCTTCGTCAATAAGAAGGTCCAAGGGATACAGTAAACCTGAAGTGAAGCATCGGAAACTAAAACTGGACTCACAGGAGAGGTTCTAATCACAGAAAGTTAGAGTGTCAGTCCTCTTGTACTTAAGTCGGCATTGTGCATTTGTATTAAATTCGGATGCAATTTCTGTGTTTCATCGTCAATATGAAGGTCCAAAGGATACAGTAAACCTAAAGTGAAGCATCGTAAACTAAAACTGGAATCACAGCAGAGGGTCAAATCATAGAAAGTTAGAGTTTCAGTCCTCTTGTAGTTAAGTCGGCATTGTGCCTTTTGTATTAAATTCGGCTGCATTTTCTGTGTTTCATCGTCAACAAGAAGGTCCAAGGGATACAGTAAACCTGAAGTTAAGCATCAGAATCTAAAACTGGACTCACAGGAGGGGTTCAAATCATAGAAAGTTAGAGTATCAGTCCTCTTGTACTTAAGTCGGCATTGTGCCTTTTTTATTAAATTCGGATGCAATTTCTGTGTTTCATCGTCAATAAGAAGGTCCAAGGGATACAGTAAACCTGAAGTGAAGCTTCGGAAACTAGAACTGGACTCACAGCAGAGGTTCAAATCATACAAAATAGAGTATCAGTCCTCTTGTACTTAATTTGGAATTGTGCCTTTTGTATTAAATTCGGATGCAATTTCTGTGTTTCATCGTCAATAAGAAGGTCCAAGGGATACAGTAAACCGGAACATAAGCATCGGAAACTAAAACTGGACTCACAGCGGAGGTTCAAATCATAGAAAGTTAGAGTTCTAGTCCTCTTGTGCTTAAGTCGGCATTGTGCATTTGTATTAAATTCGGATGAAATTTCTGTGTTTCATCGTCAATAAGAAGGACCAAGGTATACAGTACACCTGAAGTGAAGCATCGGAATCTAAAACTGGACTTACAGGAGAGGTTCAAATCATAGAGAGTTAGAGTGTCAGTCCACTTGTACTTAAGTCGGCATTGTTCCTTTTGTATTTAATTCGGATGCAATTTCTGTGCTTCATCGTCAATAAGAGGGTCCAAGGGATACAGTGAACCTGAAGTGAAGCATCGGAGTCTAAATCTGGACTTACAGGAGAAGTTCAAATCATAGAAAGTTAGAGTGGCAGGCCTCTTGTCCTTAAGTCGGCGTTGTGCCTTTTGTATTAAATTCAGATGGAATTTCTGTCTTTCATCGTCAATAAGAAGGTCCAAGGGAACAGTAAACCTGAAGTGAAGCATCGGAAACTAAAACTGGACCCACAGCAGAGGTTCAAATCATAGAGAGTTAGAGTATCTGCCCTCTTGTACTTAAGTCGGCATTGTGCCTTTTGTATTAAATTCGGATGCAATTTCTGTGTTTCATCGTCAATAAGAAGGTCCAAGGGATACAGTAAACCTGAGGCTAAGCATCGGAATCTAAAACCGGACTCACAGGAGGGGTTCAAATCATAGAAAGTTAGAGTATCTGCCCTCTTGTACTTAAGTCGGCATTGTGCCTTTTGTATTAAATTCGGATGCAATTTCTGTGTTTCATCGTCAATAAGAAGGTCCAAGGGATACAGTAAACCTGAAGCTAAGCATCGGAATCTAAAACTGGACTCACAGGAGGGGTTCAAATCATAGAAAGTTAGAGTATCAGTCCTCTTGTACTCAAGTCGGCATTGTGCCTTTTTTATTAAATTCGGATGCAATTTCTGTGTTTCATCGTCAATAAGAAGGTCCAAGGTATGCAGTACACCTGAAGTGAAGCATCGGAATCTAAAAGTGGACTCGCAGGAGGGGTTCAAATCATAGAAAGTTAGAGTGTCAGTCCTCTTGTACTTAAGTCGGCATTGTGCATTTGTATTAAATTCGGATGAAATTTCTGTGTTTCATCGTCAATAAGAAGGTCCAAGGTATACAGTAAACCTGAAGCGAAGCATCGGAAACTAAAACTGGACACACAGGAGAAGTTCAAATAATAGAAAGTTAGAGTGTCAGTCCGCTCGTACTTAAGTCGGCATTGTGCCTTCTGTATTAAATTCGGGTGTAATTTCTGTGTTTCATCGTCAATAAGAAGGTCCAAGGGATTCAGTAAACCTGAAGGTAAGCATCGGAATCTGAAACTGGACTCACAGGAGGGGTTCAAATCATGGAAAGTTAGAGTATCAGCCCTCTTGTACTTAAGTCGGCATTGTGCCTTTTGTATTAAATTCGGATGCAATTTCTGTGTTTCATCGTCAATAAGAAGGTCCAAGTGATACAGTAAATCTGAAGTGAAGCATAGGAAACTAAAACTGGACTCACAGCGGAGGTTCACATCATAGAAAGTTAGAGTGTCAGTCCTGTAGTGCTTAAGTCGGCATTGTGCCTTTTGTATTAAATTCGGATGCAGTTACTGTGTTTCTTCGTCAATAAGAAGGTCCAAGGGATACAGTAAACCTGAAGTGAAGCATCGGAAACTAAAACTGGACTCACAGGAGAGTTTCAAATCATAGAAAGTTAGAGTATCAGTCCTCTTGTACTTAAGTCGGCATTGTGCCTTTTGTATTAATTTCGGATGCAATTTCTGTGTTTCATCGTCAATAAGAAGGTCCAAGGGATACAGTAAACCTGAAGTTAAGCATCGGAATCTAAAACTGGACTCATAGGAGGGGTTCAAATCATAGAAAGTTAGAGTATCAGTCCTCTTGTACTTAAGTCGGCATTGTACCTTTTTTATTAAATTCGTATGCAATTTCTGTGTTTCATCGTCAATATGAAGGTCCAAGGGATACAGTAAACCTGAAGTGAAGCATCGGAAACTAAAACTGGACTCACAGCAGAGGTTCAAATCATAGAAAATTGGAGTGTCAGTCCTGTAGTGCTTAAGTCGGCATTGTGCCTCTTGTATTAAATTCGGATGCAATTTCTGTGTTTCTTCGTCAATAAGAAGGTCCAAGGGATACAGTAAACCTGAAGTGAAGCATCGGAAACTAAGACTGGACTCACAGGAGAGGTTCAAAACAGAGAAAGTTAGAGTGGCAGTCCTCTTGTACTTAAGTCGGAATTGTGCATTTGTATTAAATTCAGATGCAATTTCTGTGTTTCATCGTCAATAAGAAGGTCCAAGGTATACAGTACACCTGAAGTGAAGCATCGGAATCTAAAAGTGGACTCGCAGGAGGGGTTCAAATCATAGAAAGGTAGAGTGTCAGTCCTCTTGTACTTATGACGGCTTTGTGCATTTGTATTAAATTCGGATGAAATTTCTGTGTTTCAACGTCAATAATAAGGTCCAAGGTATACAGTACACCTAAAGTGAAGAATCGGAATCTAAAACTGGACTCACAGGTGAGGTTCAAATCATAGAAAGTTAGAGTGTCAGTCCTCTTGTACTTAAGCCGGCATTGTGCCTTTTGTATTCAATTCGGATGCAATTTCTAAGTTTCATCGTCAATAAGAAGGTCCAAGGGATACAGTAAACCAGAAGTGAAGCATCGGAGTCTAAATCTGGACTTACAGGAGAGGTTCAAATCATAGAAAGTTAGAGTGGCAGGCCTCTTGTACTTAAGTCGGCATTGTGCCTTTTTTATTAAATTCAGATGGAATTTCTGTCTTTCATCGTCAATAAGAAGGTCCAAGGGATACAGTAAACCTGAAGTGAAGCATCGGAAACTAAAACTGGACCCACAGCAGAGGTTCAAATCATAGAGAGTTAGAGTTTCAGTCTTCTTGTACTTAAGTCGGCATTGTGCCTTTTGTTTTAAATTCGGATGCAATTTCTGTGTTTCATCGTCAATAAGAGGGTCCAAGGGATACAGTAAACCTGAAGTGAAGCATCGGAATCTAAAACCGGACTCACAGGAGGGGTTCAAATCATAGAAAGTTAGAGTATCTGCCCTCTTGTACTTAAGTCAACATTGTGCCTTTTGTATTAAATTCGGATGCAATTTCTGTGTTTCATCGTCAATAAGAAGGTCCAAGGGATACAGTAAACCTGAAGCAAAGCATCGGAATCTAAAACTGGACTCACAGGAGGGGTTCAAATCATAGAAAGTTTGAGTATCAGTCCTCTTGTACTTAAGTCGGCATTGTGCCTTTTTTATTAAATTCGGATGCAATTTCTGTGTTTCATCGTCAATAAGAAGGTCCAAGTGATACAGTAAACCTGAAGTGAAGCATCGGAAACTAAAACTGGACTCACAGCAGAGGTCCAAATCATAGAAAGTTAGAGTGTCAGTCCTGTAGTGCTTAAGTCGGCATTGTGCCTTTTGCATTAAATTAGGATGCAATTTCTGTGTTTCTTCGTCAATAAGAAGGTCCAAGGGATACAATAAACCTGAAGTGAAGCATCGGAAACTAAGAGTGGACTCACAGGAGAGGTTCAAAACAGAGTAAGTTAGAGTGTCAGTCCTCTTGTACTTAAGTCGGAATTGTGCATTTGTATTAAATTCAGATGAAAATTCTGTGTTTCATCGTCAATAAGAAGGTCCAAGGTATACAGTACACCTGAAGTGAAGCATCGGAATCTAAATGTGGACTCGGAGGAGGGGTTCAAAACATAGAAAGTTAGAGTGTCAGTCCTCTTGTACTTAAGTCGGCATTGTGCATTTGAATTAAATTCGGATGAAATTTCTGTGTTTCATCGCCAATAATAAGGTCCAAGGTATACAGTACACCTGAAGTGAAGCATCGGAATCTAAAACTGGACTCACAGGTGAGGTTCAAATCATAGAAAGTTAGAGTATCAGTCCTCTAGTACTTAAGTCGGCATTGTGCCTTTTGTATTAAATTCGGATGCAATTTCTGTGTTTCATCGTCAATAAGAAGGTCCAAGGGATACAGTAAACCTGAAGTCAAGAATCGGAAACTAAAATTGGACTCACAGGAGAGGTTCGAATCATAGAAAGTTAGAGTTTCAGTCCTCTTGTACTTAAGTCGGCATTGTGCCTTTTGTATTAAATTCGGATGGAATTTCTGTGTTTCATCGCCTATAAGAAGGTCCAAGGGATACAGTAAACCTGAAGTGATGCATCAGAAACTAAAACTGGACTCACAGCAGAGGTTCAAATCATAGAAAGTTAGAGTATCAGTGCACTTGTACTTAAGTCGGCATTGTGCCTTTTGTATTAAATTCGGAAGCAATTTCTGTGTTTCATCGTCAATAAGAAGGTCCAAGGGATTCAGTAAACCTGAAGTTAAGCATCGGAATCTAAAACTGGACTCACAGGAGGGGTTCAAATCATGGAAAGTTAGAGTATCAGTCCTCTTGTACTTAAGTCGGCATTGTGCCTTTTGTATTAAATTCGGAAGCAATTTCTGTGTTTCATCGTCAATAAGAAGGTCCAAGGGATTCAGTAAACCTGAAGTTAAGCATCGGAATCTAAAACTGGACTCACAGGAGGGGTTCAAATCATAGAAAATTAGAGTATCAGTCCTCTTGTACTTAAGTCGGCATTGTGCTTTTTTATTAAATTCGGATGCAATTTCTGTGTTTCATCGTCAATAAGTGGGTCCAAGGGATACAGTAAACCTGAAGTGAAACATCGGAATCTAAAACCAGACTCACAGGAGGGGTTCAAATCATAAAAAGTTAGAGTATCTGCCCTCTTGTACTTAAGTCGGCATTGTGCCATTTGTATTAAATTCGGATGCAATTTCTGTGTTTCATCGTCAATAAGAAGGTCCAAGGGATACAGTAAACCTGAAGCTAAGCATCGGAATCTAAAACTGGACTCACAGGAGGGGTTCAAATCATAGAAAGTTAGAGTGTCAGCCCTCTAGTACTTAAGTTCTTCATTTTGCCTTTTGTATTAAATTCGGATGTAATTTCTGTGTTCCATAGTCAATAAGAAGGGCCAAGGGATACATTAAACCTGAAGTGAAGCATCGGAAACTAAAACTGGACTCACAGGAGAGGTTCAAATCACAGAAAATTAGAGTGTCAATCCTCTTGTACTTAAGTCGGAATTGTGCATTTGTATTAAATTCTGATGTAATATCTGTGTTTCATCGTCAATAAGAAGGTCCAAGGTATACAGTTAACCTGACGTGAAGCATCGGAATCTAAAACTGGACTCGCAGGAGGGGTTCAAATCATAGAAAGTTGGAGTATCAGTCCTCTTGTACTTAAGTCGGCATTGTGCCTTTTCTATTAAATTCGGATGCAATTTCTGTGTTTCATCGTCAATTAGAAGGTCCAAGGGATACAGTAAACCTGTAGTGAAGCATCGGAATCTAAAACTGGGTTCACAGGAGAGGTTCAATTCATAGAAAGAAAGAGTGTCAGTCCTCTTGTACTTAAGCCGGCATTGTGCCTTTTGTATTCAATTCGGATGCACTTTCTAAGTTTCATCGTCAATAAGAAGGTCCAAGGGATACAGTAAACCAGAAGTGAAGCATCGGAGTCTAAATCTGGACTTACAGGAGAGGTTCAAATCATAGAAAGTTAGAGTGGCAGGCCTCTTATACTTAAGTCGGCATTGTGATTTTTTTATTAAATTCAGATGGAATTTCTGTCTTTCATCGTCAATAAGAAGGTCCAAGGGATACAGTAAACCTGAAGTGAAGCATCGGAAACTAAAACTGGACCCACAGCAGAGGTTCAAATCATAGAGAGTTAGAGTTTCAGTCCTCTTGTACTTAAGTCGGCATTGTGCCTTTTGTTTTAAATTCGGATGCAATTTCTGTGTTTCATCGTCAATAAGAGGGTCCAAGGGATACAGTAAACCTGAAGTGAAGCATCGGAATCTAAAACCGGACTCACAGGAGGGGTTCAAATCATAGAAAGTTAGAGTGTCAGTCCTCTTGTATTTAAGTCGGAATTGTGCATTTGTATTAAATTCAGATGAAATTTCTGTGTTTCATCGTCAATAAGAAGGTCCAAGGTATACAGTTCACCTGAAGTGAAGCATCGGAATCTAAAAGTGGACTCGGAGGAGGGGTTCAAAACATAGAAAGTTAGAGTGTCAGTCCTCTTGTACTTAAGTCGGCATTGTGCATTTGAATTAAATTCGGATGAAATTTCTGTGTTTCATCGCCAATAATAAGGTCCAAGGTATACAGTACACCTGAAGTGAAGCATCGGAATCTAAAACTGGACTCACAGGTGAGGTTCAAATCATAGAAAGTTAGAGTGTCAGTCCTCTAGTACTTAAGTGGGCATTGTGCCTTTTGTATTAAATTCGGATGCAATTTCTGTGTTTCATCGTCAATAAGAAGGTCCAAGGGATACAGTAAACCTGAAGTCAAGAATCGGAAACTAAAATTGGACTCACAGGAGAGGTTCGAATCATAGAAAGTTAGAGTTTCAGTCCTCTTGTACTTAAGTCGGCATTGTGCCTTTTGTATTAAATTCGGATGCAATTTCTGTGTTTCATCGCCTATAAGAAGGTCCAAGGGATACAGTAAACCTGAAGTGATGCATCAGAAACTAAAACTGGACTCACAGCAGAGGTTCAAATCATAGAAAGTTAGAGTATCAGTGCACTTGTACTTAAGTCGGCATTGTGCCTTTTGTATTAAATTAAGAAGCAATTTCTGTGTTTCATCGTCAATAAGAAGGTCCAAGGGATTCGGTAAACCTGAAGTTAAGCATCGGAATCTAAAACTGGACTCACAGGAGGGGTTCAAATCATGGAAAGTTAGAGTATCAGTCCTCTTGTACTTAAGTCGGCATTGTGCCTTTTGTATTAAATTCGGAAGCAATTTCTGTGTTTCATCGTCAATAAGAAGGTCCAAGGGATTCAGTAAACCTGAAGTTAAGCATCGGAATCTAAAACTGGACTCACAGGAGGGGTTCAAATCATAGAAAATTAGAGTATCAGTCCTCTTGTACTTAAGTCGGCATTGTGCCTTTTTTATTAAATTCGGATGCAATTTCTGTGTTTCATCGTCAATAAGTGGGTCCAAGGGATACAGTAAACCTGAAGTGAAGCATCGGAATCTAAAACCGGACTCACAGGAGGGGTTCAAATCATAGAAAGTTAGAGTATCTGCCCTCTTGTACTTAAGTCGGCTTTGTGCCTTTTGTATTAAATTCGGATGCAATTTCTGTGTTTCATCGTCAATAAGAAGGTCCAAGGGATACAGTAAACCTGAAGCTAAGCATCGGAATCTAAAACTGGACTCACAGGATTGGTTCAAATCATAGAAAGTTAGAGTGTCAGTCCTCTAGTACTTAAGTTCTTCATTTTGCCTTTTGTATCAAATTCGGATGTAATTTCTGTGTTCCATAGTCAATAAGGAGGTCCAAGGGATACAGTAAACCTGAAGCTCAGCATCGGAAACTAAAACTGGACTCACAGGAGAGGTTCAAATCACAGAAAATTAGAGTGTCAGTCCTCTTGTACTTAAGTCGGAATTGTGCATTTGTATTAAATTCTGATGTAATATCTGTGTTTCATCGTCAATAAGAAGGTCCAAGGTATACAGTTAACCTGACGTGAAGCATTGGAATCTAAAACTGGACTCGCAGGAGGGGTTCAAATCATAGAAAGTTGGAGTATCAGTCCTCTTGTACTTAAGTCGGCATTGTGCCTTTTGTATTAAATTCGGATGCAATTTCTGTGTTTCATCGTCAATTAGAAGGTCCAAGGGATACAGTAAACCTGTAGTGAAGCATCGGAATCTAAAACTGGGTTCACAGGAGAGGTTCAATTCATAGAAAGAAAGAGTGTCAGTCCTCTTGTACTTAAGCCGGCATTGTGCCTTTTGTATTCAATTCGGATGCAATTTCTAAGTTTCATCGTCAATAAGAAGGTCCAAGGGATACAGTAAACCAGAAGTGAAGCATCGGAGTCTAAATCTGGACTTACAGGAGAGGTTCAAATCATAGAAAGTAGGAGTGGCAGGCCTCTTGTACTTAAGTCGGCATTGTGCCTTTTTTATTAAATTCAGATGGAATTTCTGTCTTTCATCGTCAATAAGAAGGTCCAAGGGATACAGTAAACCTGAAGTGAAGCATCGGAAACTAAAACTGGACCGACAGCAGAGGTTCAAATCATAGAGAGTTAGAGTTTCAGTCCTCTTGTACTTAAGTCGGCATTGTGCCTTTTGTTTTAAATTCGGATGCAATTTCTGTGTTTCATCGTCAATAAGAGGGTCCAAGGGATACAGTAAACCTGAAGTGAAGCATCGGAATCTAAAACCGGACTCACAGGAGGGGTTCAAATCATAGAAAGTTAGAGTATCTGCCCTCTTGTACTTAAGTCGGCATTGTGCCTTTTGTATTAAATTCGGATGCAATTTCTGTGTTTCATCGTCAATAAGAAGGTCCAAGGGATACAGTAAACCTGAAGCTAAGCATCGGAATCTAAAACTGGACTCACAGGAGGGGTTCAAATCATAGAAAGTTAGAGTATCAGTCCTCTTGTACTTAAGTCGGCATTGTGCCTTTTTTATTAAATTCGGATGCAATTTCTGTGTTTCATCGTCAATAAGAAGGTCCAAGTGATACAGTAAACCTGAAGTGAAGCATCGGAAACTAAAACTGGACTCACAGCAGAGGTCCAATTCATAGAAAGTTAGAGTGTCAGTCCTGTAGTGCTTAAGTCGGCATTGTGCCTTTTGCATTAAATTAGGATGCAATTTCTGTGTTTCTTCGTCAATAAGAAGGTCCAAGGGATACAGTAAACCCTGAAGTGAAGCATCGGAAACTAAGAGTGGACTCACAGGAGAGGTTCAAAACAGAGTAAGTTGGAGTGTCAGTCCTCTTGTACTTAAGTCGGAATTGTGCATTTGTATTAAATTCAGATGAAATTTCTGTGTTTCATCGTCAATAAGAAGGTCCAAGGTATACAGTACACCTGAAGTGAAGCATCGGAATCTAAAAGTGGACTCGCAGGAGGGGTTCAAAACATAGAAAGTTAGTGTGTCAGTCCTCTTGTACTTATGTCGGCATTGTGCATTTCAATTAAATTCGGATGAAATTTCTGTGTTTCATCGCCAATAATAAGGTCCAAGGTATACAGTACACCTGAAGTGAAGCATCGGAATCTAAAACTGGACGCACAGGTGAGGTTCAAATCATAGAAAGTTAGAGTGTCAGTCCTCTAGTACTTAAGTCGGCATTGTGCCTTTTGTATTAAATTCGGATGCAATTTCTGTGCTTCATCGTCAATAAGAAGGTCCAAGGGATACAATAAACCTGAAGTCAAGAATCGGAAACTAAAATTGGACTCACAGGAGAGGTTCGAATCACAGAAAGTTAGAGTTTCAGTCCTCTTGTACTTAAGTCGGCATTGTGCCTTTTGTATTAAATTCGGATGCAATATCTGTGTTTCATCGCCTATAAGAAGGTCCAAGGGATACAGTAAACCTGAAGTGATGCATCAGAAACTAAAACTGGACTCACAGCAGAGGTTCAAATCATAGAAAGTTAGAGTATCAGTGCTCTTGTACTTAAGTCGGCATTGTGCCTTTTGTATTAAATTCGGAAGCAATTTCTGTGTATCATCGTCAATAAGAAGGTCCAAGGGATTCAGTAAACCTGAAGTTAAGCATCGGAATCTAAAACTGGACTCACAGGAGGGGTTCAAATCATGGAAAGTTAGAGTATCAGTCCTCTTGTACTTAAGTCGGCATTGTGCCTTTTGTATTAAATTCGGAAGCAATTTCTGTGTTTCATCGTCAATAAGAAGGTCCAAGGGATTCAGTAAACCTGAAGTTAAGCATCGGAATCTAAAACTGGACTCACAGGAGGGGTTCAAATCATAGAAAGTTAGAGTATCAGTCCTCTTGTACTTAAGTCGGCATTGTGCCTTTTTTATTAAATTCGGATGCAATTTCTGTGTTTCATCGTCAATAAGAAGGTCCAAGGGATACAGTAAACCTGAAGTGAAGCATCAGAATCTAAAACTGGACTCACAGGAGAGGTTCAAATCATAGAAAGTTAGAGTATCAGTCGCCTTGTACTTAAGTCGGCATTGTGCCTTTTGTATTAAATTCGGATGCAATTACTGTGTTTCATCGTCAATTAGAGGGTCCAAGGGATACAGTAAACCTGAAGTGATGCATCAGAAACTGAAACTGGACTCACAGCAGAGGTTCAAATCATAGAAAGTTAGAGTATCTGTGCTCTTGTACTTAAGTCGGCATTGTGCCTTTTGTATTTAATTCGGATGCAATTTCTGTGTTTCATCGTCAATAAGAAGGTCCAAGGGATACAGTTAACCTGAAGTGAAGCATCGGAAACTAAAAGTGGACTCACAGCAGAGGTTGAAATCATTGAAAGTTAGAGTTTCAGTCCTCTTGTACTTAAGTCGGCATTGTGCATTTTGTATTAAATTCTGAAGCAATTTCTGTGTTTCATCGTCAATAAGAAGGTCCAAGGGATACAGTAAACCTGAAGTGAAGCATCGGAAACTAAAACTGGACTCACAGAAGGGGTTCAAATCATAGAAAGTTAGAGTATCAGTCCTCTAGTACTTTAGTCGGCATTGTGCCTTTTGTATTACATTCGGATGTAATTTCTGTGTTTCATCGTCAATAAGAAGGTTCAAGGGATACAGTAAACATGAAGTGAAGCATTGGAAACTAAAACTGGACACACAGCAGAGGTTCAAATCATAGAAAGTTAGAGTTTCAGTCCTCTAGTACTTAAGTCGGCATTGTGCCTTTTGTATTAAATTCGGATGCAATTTCTGTGTTTCGTCGTCAATAAGAAGGTCCAAGGGATACAGTAAACCTGAAGTGAAGCATCGGAAACTAAAAGTGGACTCACAGCAGAGGTTCAAATCATAGAAAGTTAGAGTTTCAGTCCTCTTGTACGTATGTCGGCATTGTGCCTTTTGTATTAAATTCGGATGCAATTTCTGTGTTTCATCGCCAATAAGAAGGTCCAAGGATACAGTAAACCTGAAGTGAAGCATCGGAAACTAAATCTGGACTCTCAGCAGAGTTTCAAATCATAGAAAGTTAGAGTTTCAGTTCTCTTGTACTTAAGTCGTCATTGTGCCTTTTTTATTAAATTCGGATGCAATCTGTGTTTCATCGTCAATAAGAACGTCCAAGGGATACAGTAAACCTTAAGTGAAGCATCGGAAACTAAAACTGGACTTACAGCAGAGGTTCAAATCATAGAAAGTTGGAGTTTCAGTTCTCTTGTACTTAAGTCGGCATTGTGCCTTTTGTATTAAATTCTGATGCAATTTCTGTGTTTCATCGTCAAGAAGAAGGTCCAAGGGATACAGTAAACCTGAAGTTAAGCATCGGAAACTAAAACTGGACTCACAGCAGAGGTTCAAATCATAGAAAGTTAGAGTTTCAGTCCTCTTGTTTTTAAGTCGGCATTGTGCCTTTTGTATTAAATTCGGATGCAAATTCTGTGTTTCATCGTCAATAAGAAGGTCCAAGGGATACAGTAAACCTTAAGTGAAGCATCGGAAACTAAAACTGGACTTACAGCAGAGGTTCAAATCATAGAAAGTTAGAGTTTCAGTTCTCTTGTACTTAAGTCGGCATTGTGCCTTTTGTATTAAATTCCGATGCAATTTCTGTGTTTCATCGTCCATAAGAAAGTTCAAGGGATACAGTAAACCTGAAGTGAAGCATCGGAAACTAAAACTGGACCCACAGCTGAGGTTCAAATGATAGAAAGTTGGAGTATCAGTCGCCTTGTACTTAAGTCGGCATTGTGCCTTTTGTATTTAATTCGGATGCAATTTCTATGTTCCATCGTCAATGAGAAGGTCCAAGGGATACAGTAAAGTTGAAGTTAAGCGTCGGAATCTATAACTGGACTCACAGGAGGGGTTCAAATCATAGAAAATTAGAGTATCAGACCTCTTGTACTTCAGTCGGCATTGTGCCTTTTTTATTAAATTCGGATGCAATTTCTGTGTTTCATCGTCAATAAGAAGGTCCAAGGGATACAGTTAACCTGAAGTGAAAAATCGGAAACTAAAACTGGACTCACAGGAGAGGTTCAAATCATAGAAAGTTAGGGTGTCACTCCTCTAGTACTTAAGTCGGCATTGTGCCTTATGTATTAAATTCGGATGCAATTTCTGTGTTTCATCGTCAATAAGAAGGTCCAAGGGATACAGTAAACCTGAAGTGAAGCATCGGAAACTAAAAGTGGACACACAGCAGAGGTTCAAATCATAGAAAGTTAGAGTTTCAGTCCTCTTGTACTTTAGTCGGCATTGTGCCTTTTGCATTAAATTCGGATGCAATTACTGTGTTTCATCGTCAATAAGAAGGTCCAAGGGATACAGTTAACCTGAAGTGAAGCATCGGAAACTAAAAGTGGACTCACAGCAGAGGTTCAAATCATTGAAAGTTAGAGTTTCAGTCCTCTTGTACTTAAGTCGGCATTGTGCCTTTTGTAATAAATTCGGATGCAATTTCTGTGTTTCATCGTCAATAAGAAGGTCCAAGGGATACAGTAAACCTGAAGTGAAGCATCGGAAACTAAAACTGGACTCACAGGAGGGGTTCAAATCATAGAAAGTTAGAGTATCAGTCCTCTTGTACTGAAGTCGGCATTGTGCCTTTTTTATTAAATTCGGATGCAATATCTGTGTTTCATCGTCAATAAGACGGTCCAAGGGATACAGTAAACCTGAAGTTAAGCATCGTAATCTAAAACTGGACTCACAGGAGGGGTTCAAATCAAAGAAAATTAGAGTATCAGTCCTCTTGTACTTAAGTCGGCATTGTGCCTTTTGTATTAAATTCGGATGCAATTTCTGTGTTTCATCGTCAATAAGAAGGTCCAAGGGATACAGTAAACCTGAAGTGAAGCATCGGAAACTAAAACTGGACTCACAGGAGGGGTTCAAATCATAGAAAGTTAGAGTATCAGTAGTCTAGTACTTTAGTCGGCATTGTGCCTTTTGTATTAAATTCGGATGCAATTTCTGTGTTTCGTCGTCAATAAGAAGGTTCAAGGGATACAGTAAACATGAAGTGAAGCATCGGAAGCTAAAACTGGACTCACAGCAGAGGTTCAAATCATAGAAAGTTAGAGTTTCAGTCCTCTAGTACTTAAGTCGGCATTGTGCTTTTTGTATTAAATTCGGATGCAATTTCTGTGTTTCATCGTCAATAAGAAGGTCCAAGGGATACAGTAAACCTGAAGTTAAGCATCGGAAACTAAAAGTGGACTCACAGCAGAGGTTCAAATCATAGAAAGTTAGAGTTTCAGTCCTCTTGTACGTAAGTCGGCATTGTGCCTTTTGTATTAAATTCGGATGCAATTTCTGTGTTTCATCGCCAATAAGAAGGTCCAAGGATACAGTAAACCTGAAGTGAAGCATCGGAAACTAAAACTAAACTCACAGCAGAGTTTCAAATCATAGAAAGTTAGAGTTTCAGTTCTCTTGTACTTAAGTCGTCATTGTGCCTTTTTTATTAAATTCGGATGCAATTTCTGTGTTTCATCGTCAATAAGAAGGTCCAAGGGATACAGTTAACCTGAAGTGAAGCATCGGAAACTAAAAGTGGACTCACAGCAGAGGTTCAAATCATTGAAAGTTAGAGTTTCAGTCCTCTTGTACTTAAGTCGGCATGGTGCCTTTTGTAATAAATTCGGATGCAATTTCTGTGTTTCATCGTCAATAAGAAGGTCCAAGGGATACAGTAAACCTGAAGTGAAGCATCGGAAACTAAAACTGGACTCACAGGAGGGGTTCAAATCATAGAAAGTTAGAGTATCAGTCCTCTTGTACTGAAGTCGGCATTGTGCCTTTTTTATTAAATTCGGATGCAATATCTGTGTTTCATCGTCAATAAGACGGTCCAAGGGATACAGTAAACCTGAAGTTAAGCATCGTAATCTAAAACTGGACTCACAGGAGGGGTTCAAATCAAAGAAAATTAGAGTATCAGTCCTCTTGTACTTAAGTCGGCATTGTGCCTTTTGTATTAAATTCGGATGCAATTTCTGTGTTTCATCGTCAATAAGAAGGTCCAAGGGATACAGTAAACCTGAAGTGAAGCATCGGAAACTAAAACTGGACTCACAGGAGGGGTTCAAATCATAGAAATTTAGAGTATCAGTAGTCTAGTACTTTAGTCGGCATTGTGCCTTTTGTATTAAATTCGGATGCAATTTCTGTGTTTCGTCGTCAATAAGAAGGTTCAAGGGATACAGTAAACATGAAGTGAAGCATCGGAAACTAAAACTGGACTCACAGCAGAGTTTCAAATCATAGAAAGTTAAAGTTTCAGTCCTCTAGTACTTAAGTCGGCATTGTGCCTTTTGTATTAAATTCGGATGCAATTTCTGTGTTTCATCGTCAATAAGAAGGTCCAAGGGATACAGTAAACCTGAAGTTAAGCATTGGAAACTAAAAGTGGACTCACAGCAGAGGTTCAAATCATAGAAAGTTAGAGTTTCAGTCCTCTTGTACGTAAGTCGGCATTGTGCCTTTTGTATTAAATTCGGATGCAATTTCTGTGTTTCATCGCCAATAAGAAGGTCCAAGGATACAGTAAACCTGAAGTGAAGCATCGGAAACTAAAACTGGACTCTCAGGAGGGGTTCAAATCATAGAAAGTTAGAGTATCAGTCCTCTTTTACTTCAGTCGGCATTGTGCCTTTTTTATTAAATTCGGATGCCGTTTCTGTGTTTCATCGTCAATAAGAAGGTCAAAGGGATACAGTAAACCTGACGTATGGCATCGGAAACTAAAACTGGACTCACAGGAGGGGTTCAAATCATAGAAAGTTAGAGTATCAGTCCTCTTGTACTGAAGTCGGCATTGTGCCTTTTTTATTAAATTCGGATGCAATATCTGTGTTTCATCGTCAAAAAGAAGGTCCAAGGGATACAGTAAACCTGAAGTTAAGCATCGTAATCTAAAACTGGACTCACAGGAGGGGTTCAAATCAAAGAAAATTAGAGTATCAGTCCTCTTGTACTTAAGTCGGCATTGTGCAATTTGTATTAAATTCGGATGCAATTTCTGTGTTTCATCGTCAATAAGAGGGTCCAAGGGATACAGTAAACCTGAAGTGAAGCATCAGAATCTAAAACTGGACTCGCAGGAGAGATTCAAATGATAGAAAGTTAGAGTATCAGTCGCCTTGTACTTAAGTCGGCATTGTGCCTTTTATATTAAATTCGGATGCAATTTCTATGTTCCATCGTCAATGAGAAGGTCCAAGGGATACAGTAAAGTTGAAGTTAAGCATCGGAATCTATAACTGGACTCACAGGAGGGGTTCAAATCATAGAAAATTAGAGTATCAGACCTCTTGTACTCAAGTCGGCATTGTGTCTTTTTTATTAAATTCGGATGCAATTTCTGTGTTTCATCGTCAATTAGAAGGTCCAAGGGATGCAGTAAACCTGAAGTGATGCATCGGAAACTAAAACTGGGCTCACAGCAGAGGTTCAAATCATAGAAAGTTGGAGTATCAGTCCTCTTGTACTTAAGTCGGCATTGTGCCTTTTGTATTTAATTCGGATGCAATTTCTGTGTTTCATCGTTAATAAGAAGGTCCAAGGGATACAGTAAACCTGAAGTGAAGCATCGGAAACTAAAAGTGGACTCACAGCAGAGGTTCAAATCATAGAAAGTTAGAGTTTCAGTCCTCTTGTACTTAAGTCGGCATTGTGCCTTTTGCATTACATTCGGATGAAATTTCTGTGTTTCATCGTCAATAAGAAGGTCCAAGGGATACAGTAAACCTGAAGTGAAGCATCGGAAACTAAAACTGGACTCACAGCAGAGGTTCAAATCATAGATAGTTAGAGTATCAGTCCTCTAGTACTTTAGTCGCCATTGTGCCTTTTGTATTAAATTCGGATGCAAATTTCTGTGTTTCATCGTCAATAAGAAGGTCCAAGGGATACAGTAAACCTGAGGTGAAGCATCGGAAACTAAAACTGGACTCACAGCAAAGGTTCAAATCATAGAATGTTAGAGTTTCAGTCCCATTGTACTTCAGTCGGCATTGTGCCTTTTGTATAAAATTCGGATGCAATTTCTGTGTTTCATCGTCAATAAGGGGGTCCAAGGGATACAGTAAACCCGAAGTGAAGCATCGGAATCTAAAACTGGACTCACAGGAGAGGTTCAAATCATAGAAACTTAGAGTATCAGTCCTCTTGTACTTAAGCCGGCATTGTGCCTTTTGCATTAAATTCGGAAGCAATTTCTGTGTTTCATGGTCAATAAGAAGGTCCAAGGGATTCAGTAAACCTGAAGTTAAGCATCGGAATCTAAAACTGGACTCACTGGAGGGGTTCAAATCATAGAAAGTTAGAGTATCAGTCCTCTTGTACTTAAGTCGGCATTGTGCCTTTTTTATTAAATTCGGATGCAATTTCTGTGTTTCATCGTCAGTAAGAAGGTCCAAGGGATACAGTAAACCTGAAGTGAAGCATCAGAATCTAAAACTGGACTCACAGGAGAGGTTCAAATCATAGAAAGTTAGAGTATCAGACGCCTTGTACTTAAGTCGGCATTGTGCCTTTTGTATTAAATTCGGATGCAATTACTGTGTTTCATCGTCAATTAGAAGGTCCAAGGGATACAGTAAACCTGAAGTGATGCATCGGAAACTAAAACTGGACTCACAGCAGAGGTTCAAATCATAGAAAGTTGGAGTATCAGTCCTCTTGTACTTAAGTCGGCATTGTGCCTTTTGTATTTAATTCGGATGCAATTTCTGTGTTTCATCGTCAATAAGAAGGTCCAAGGGATACAGTTAACCTGAAGTGAAGCATCGGAAACTAAAAGTGGACTCACAGCAGAGGTTCAAATCATTGAAAGTTAGAGTTTCAGTCCTCTTGTACTTAAGTCGGCATTGTGCCTTTTGTATTAAATTCGGATGCAATTTCTGTGTGTCATCGTCAATAAGAAGGTCCAAGGGATACAGTAAACCTGAAGTGAAGCATCGGAAACTAAAACTGGACTCACAGGAGGGGTTCAAATCATAGAAAGTTAGAGTATCAGTCCTCTAGTACCTTAGTCGGCATTGTGCCTTTTGTATTAAATTCGGATGCAATTTCTGTGTTTCATCGCCAATAAGAAGGTCCAAGGATACAGTAAACCTGAAGTGAAGCATCGGAAACTAAAACTAGACTCACAGCAGAGTTTCAAATCATAGAAAGTTAGAGTTTCAGTTCTCTTGTACTTAAGTCGTCATTGTGCCTTTTTTATTAAATTCGGATGCAATTTCTGTGTTTCTTCGTCAATAAGAATATCCAAGGGATACAGTAAACCTTAAGTGAAGCATCGGAAACTAAAACTGGACTTACAGCAGAGGTTCAAATCATAGAAAGTTACAGTTTCAGTTCTCTTGTACTTAAGTCGGCATTGTGCCTTTTGTATTAAATTCGGATGAAATTTCTGTGTTTCATCGTCAATAAGAAGGTCCAAGGGATACAGTAAACCTGAAGTTAAGCATCGGAAACTAAAACTGGACTCTCAGGAGGGGTTCAAATCATAGAAAGTCAGAGTATCAGTCCTCTTTTACTTAAGTCGGCATTGTGCCTTTTTTATTAAATTCGGATGCCGTTTCTGTGTTTCATCGTCAATAAGAAGGTCAAAGCGATACAGTAAACCTGATGTATGGCATCGGAAACTAAAACTGGACTCACAGGAGGGGTTCAAATCATAGAAAGTTAGAGTATCAGTCCTCTTGTACTGAAGTCGGCATTGTGCCTTTTTTATTAAATTCGGATGCAATATCTGTGTTTCATCGTCAATAAGAAGGTCCAAGGGATACAGTAAACCTGAAGTTAAGCATCGTAATCTAAAACTGGACTCACAGGAGGGGTTCAAATCAAAGAAAATTAGAGTATCAGTCCTCTTGTACTTAAGTCGGCATTGTGCCATTTGTATTAAATTCGGATGCAATTTCTGTGTTTCATCGTCAATAAGAGGGTCCAAGGGGTACAGTAAACCTGAAGTGAAGCATCAGAATCTAAAACTGGACTCGCAGGAGAGGTTCAAATGATAGAAAGTTAGAGTATCAGTCGCCTTGTACTTAAGTCGGCATTGTGCCTTTTATATTAAATTCGGATGCAATTTCTACGTTCCATCGTCAATGAGAAGGTCCAAGGGATACAGTAAAGTTGAAGTTAAGCATCGGAATCTATAACTGGACTCACAGGAGGGGTTCAAATCATAGAAAATTAGAGTATCAGACCTCTTTTACTCAAGTCGGCATTGTGCCTTTTTTATTAAATTCGGATGCAATATCTGTTTTTCATCGTCAATTAGAAGGTCCAAGGGATGCAGTAAACCTGAAGTGATGCATCGGAAACTAAAACTGGGCTCACAGCAGAGGTTCAAATCATACAAAGTTGGAGTATCAGTCCTCTTGTACTTAAGTCGGCATTGTGCCTTTTGTATTTAATTCGGATGCAATTTCTGTGTTTCATCGTCAATAAGAAGGTCCAAGGGATACAGTAAACCTGAAGCGAAGCATCGGAAACTAAAAGTGGACTCACAGCAGAGGTTCAAATCATAGAAAGTTAGAGTTTCAGTCCTCTTGTACTTAAGTCGGCATTGCGCCTTTTGCATTACATTCGGATGAAATTTCTGTGTTTCATCGTCTATAAGAAGGTCCAAGGGATACAGTAAACCTGAAGTGAAGCATCGGAAACTAAAACTGGACTCACAGCAGAGGTTCAAATCATAGATAGTTAGAGTATCAGTCCTCTAGTACTTTAGTCGGCATTGTGCCTTTTGTATTAAATTCGGATGCAAATTTCTGTGTTTCATCGTCAATAAGAAGGTCCAAGGGATACAGTAAACCTGAGGTGAAGCATCGGAAACTAAAACTGGACTCACAGCAGAGGTTCAAATCATAGAATGTTAGAGTTTCAGTCCCATTGTACTTCAGTCGGCATTGTGCCTTTTGTATAAAATTCGGATGCAATTTCTGTGTTTCATCGTCAATAAGGGGGTCCAAGGGATACAGTAAACCCGAAGTGAAGCATCGGAATCTAAAACTGGACTCACAGGAGAGGTTCAAATCATAGAAAGTTAGAGTATCAGTCCTCTTGTACTTAAGTCGGCATTGTGCCTTTTGTATTAAATTCGGAAGCAATTTCTGTGTTTCATCGTCAATAAGAAGGTCCAAGGGATTCAGTAAACCTGAAGTTAAGCATCGGAATCTAAAACTGGACCCACAGGGGGGGTTCAAATCATAGAAAGGTAGAGTATCAGTCCTCTTGTACTTAAGTCGGCATTGTGCCTTTTTTATTAAATTCGGATGCAATTTCTGTGTTTCATCGTCAATAAGAAGGTCCAAGGGATACAGTAAACCTGAAGTGAAGCATCAGAATCTAAAACTGGACTCACAGCAGAGGTTCAAATCATTGAAAGTTAGAGTTTCAGTCCTCTTGTACTTAAGTCGGCATTGTGCCTTTTGTATTAAATTCGGATGCAATTTCTGTGTTTCATCGTCAATAAGAAGGTCCAAGGGATACAGTAAACATGAAGTGAAGCATCGGAAACTAAAACTGGACTCACAGGAGGGGTTCAAATCATAGAAAGTTAGAGTATCAGTCCTCTAGTACCTTAGTCGGCATTGTGACTTTTGTATTAAATTCGGATGCAATTTCTGTGTTTCATCGTCAATAAGAAGGTTCAAGGGATACAGTAAACATGAAGTGAAGCATCGGAAACTAAAACTGGACTCACAGCAGAGGTTCAAATCATAGAAAGTTAGACTTTCAGTCCTCTAGTACTTAAGTCGACATTGTGCCTTTTGTATTAAATTCGGATGCAATTTCTGCGTTTCTTCGTCAATAAGAAGGTCCAAGGGACACAGTAAACCTGAAGTTAAGCATTGGAAACTAAAAGTGGACTCACAGCAGAGGTTCAAATCATAGAAAGTTAGAGTTTCAGTCCTCTTGTACGTAAGTCGGCATTGTGCCTTTTGTATTAAATTCGGATGCAATTTCTGTGTTTCACCGCCAATAACAAGGTCCAAGGATACAGTAAACCTGAAGTGAAGCATCGGAAACTAAAACTAGACTCACAGCAGAGTTTCAAATCATAGAAAGTTAGAGTTTCAGTTCTCTTGTACTTAAGTCGTCATTGTGCCTTTTTTATTAAATTCGGATGCAATTTCTGTGTTTCATCGTCAATAAGAAGGTCCAAGGGATACAGTAAACCTTAAGTGAAGCATCGGAAACTAAAACTGGACTTACAGCAGAGGTTCAAATCATAGAAAGTTAGAGTTTCAGTTCCCTTGTACTTAAGTCGGCATTGTGCCTTTTGTATTAAATTCGGATGCAATTTCTGTGTTTCATCGTCATTAAGAAGGTCCAAGGGATACAGTAAACCTGAAGTTAAGCATCGGAAACTAAAACTGGACTCTCAGGAGGGGTTCAAATCATAGAAAGTCAGATTATCAGTCCTCTTTTACTTAAGTCGGCATTGTGCCTTTTTTATTAAATTCGGATGCCGTTTCTGTGTTTCATCGTCAATAAGAAGGTCAAAGGGATACAGTAAACCTGATGTATGGCATCGGAAACTAAAACTGGACTCACAGGAGGGGTTCAAATCATAGAAAGTTAGAGAATCAGTCCTCTTGTACTGAAGTCGGCATTGTGCCTTTTTTATTAAATTCGGATGCAATATCTGTGTTTCATCGTCAATAAGAAGGTCCAAGGGATACAGTAAACCTGAAGTTAAGCATCGTAATCTAAAACTGGACTCACAGGAGGGGTTCAAATCAAAGAAAATTAGAGTATCAGTCCTCCTGTACTTAAGTCGGCATTGTGCCTTTTGTATTAAATTCGGATGCAATTTCTGTGTTTCATCGTCAATAAGAGGGTCCAAGGGATACAGTAAACCTGAAGTGAAGCATCAGAATCTAAAACTGGACTCGCAGGAGAGGTTCAAATGTTAGAAAGTTAGAGTATCAGTCGCCTTGTACTTAAGTCGGCATTGTGCCTTTTATATTAAATTCGGATGCAATTTCTATGTTCCATCGTCAATGAGAAGGTCCAAGGGATACAGTAAAGTTGAAGTTAAGCATCGGAATCTATAACTGGACTCACAGGAGGGGTTCAAATCATAGAAAATTAGAGTATCAGACCTCTTGTACTCAAGTCGTAATTGTGCCTTTTTTATTAAATTCGGATGCAATTTCTGTGTTTCATCGTCAATTAGAAGGTCCAAGGGATGCAGTAAACCTGAAGTGATGCATCGGAAACTAAAACTGGGCTCACAGCAGAGGTTCAAATCATAGAAAGTTGGAGTATCAGTCCTCTTGTACTTAAGTCGGCATTGTGCCTTTTGTATTTAATTCGGATGCAATTTCTGTGTTTCATCGTCAATAAGAAGGTCCAAGGGATACAGCAAACCTGAAGTGAAGCATCGGAAACTAAAAGTGGACTCACAGCAGAGGTTCAAATCATAGAAAGTTAGAGTTTCAGTCCTCTTGTACTTAAGTCGGCATTGTGCCTTTTGCATTACATTCGGATGAAATTTCTGTGTTTCATCGTCAATAAGAAGGTCCAAGGGATACAGTAAACCTGAAGTGAAGCATCGGAAACTAAAACTGGACTCACAGCAGAGGTTCAAATCATAGATAGTTGGAGTATCAGTCCTCTAGTACTTTAGTCGGCATTGTGCCTTTTGTATTAAATTCAGATGCAAATTTCTGTGTTTCATCGTCAATAAGAAGGTCCAAGGGATACAGTAAACCTGAGGTGAAGCAACGGAAACTAAAACTGGACCCCACAGCAGAGGTTCAAATCATAGAATGTTAGAGTTTCAGTCCCATTGTACTTAAGTCGGCATTGTGCCTTTTGTATTAAATTCGGATGCAATTCTGTGTTCTCATCGTCAATAAGGGGGGTCCAAGGGATACAGTAAACCCGAAGTGAAGCATCGGAATCTAAAACTGGACTCACAGGAGAGGTTCAAATCACAGAAAGTTAGAGTATCAGTCCTCTTGTACCTAAGTCGGCATTGTGCCTTTTGTATTAATTTCGGAAGCAATTTCTGTGTTTCATCGTCAATATGAAGGTCGAAGGGATTCAGTAAACCTGAAGTTAAGCATCGGAATCTAAAACTGGACTCACAGGAGGGGTTCAAATCATAGAAAGTTAGAGTATCAGTCCTCTTGTACTTAAGTCGGCATTGTGCCTTTTGTATTAAATTCGGATGCAATTTCTGTGTTTCATCGCCAATAAGAAGGTCCAAGGATACAGTAAACCTGAAGTGAAGCATCGGAAACTAAAACTGGACTCACAGCAGAGTTTCAAATCATAGAAAGTTAGAGCTTCAGTTCTCTTGTACTTAAGTCGTCATTGTGCCTTTTTTATTAAATTCGGATGCAATTTCTGTGTTTCATCGTCAATAAGAAGGTCCAAGGGATACAGTAAACCCTGAAGTTAAGCATCGGAAACTGAAACTGGACTCTCAGGAGGGGTTCAAAATCATAGAAAGTTAGAGTATCAGTCCTCTTTTACTTAAGTCGGCATTGTGCCTTTTTTATTAAATTCGGTTGCCGTTTCTGTGTTTCATCGTCAATAAGAAGGTCAAAGGGATACAGTAAACCTGATGTATGGCATCGGAAACTAAAACCGGGCTCACAGGAGGGGTTCAAATCATAGAAAGTTAGAGTATCAGTCCTCTTGTACTGAAGTCGGCATTGTGCCTTTTTTATTAAATTCGGATGCAATATCTGTGTTTCATCGTCAATAAGAAGGTCCAAGGGATACAGCAAACCTGAAGTTAAGCATCCTAATCTAAAACTGGACTCACAGGAGGGGTTCAAATCATAGAAAGTTAGAGTATCAGTCCTCTTGTACTTAAGTCGGCATTGTGCCTTTTGTATTAAATTCGGATGCAATTTCTGTGTTTCATCGTCAATAAGAGCGTCCAAGGGATACAGTAAACCTGAAGTGAAGCATCAGAATCTAAAACTGGACTGACAGGAGAGGTTCAAATGATAGAAAATTAGAGTATCAGTCGCCTTGTACTTAAGTCGGCATTGTGAATTTTATATTAAATTCGATGCAATTTCTACGTTTCATCGTCAATGAGAAGGTCCAAGGGGTACAGTAAAGTTGAAGTTAAGCATCGGAATCTATAACTGGACTCACAGGAGTGGTTCAAATCATAGAAAATTAGAGTATCAGACCTCTTGTACTTAAGTCGGCATTGTGCCTTTTTTAATAAATTCGGATGCAATTTCTGTGTTTCATCGTCAATTAGAAGGTCCAAGGGATGCAGTAAACCTGAAGTGATGCATCGGAAACTAAAACTGGGACTCACACCAGAGGTTCAAATCATAGAAAGTTTGGAGTATCAGTCCTCTTGTACTTAAGTCGGCATTGTGCCTTTTGTATTAAGTTCGGATGCAATTTCTGTGTTTCATCGTCAATAAGAAGGTCCAAGGGATACAGTAAACCTGAAGTGAAGCATCGGAAACTAAAGTGGACTCACAGCAGAGGTTCAAATCATAGAAAGTTAGAGTTTCAGTCCCTCTTGTACTTAAGTCGGCATTGTGCCTTTTGTATTAAATTCGGATGCAATTTCTGTGTTTCATCGTCAATAAGAAGGTCCAAGGGATACAGTTAACCTGAAGTGAAGCATCGGAAACTAAAAGTGGACTCACAGCAGAGGTACAAGTCATAGAAAGTTAGAGTTTCAGTCCTCTTGTACTTAAGTCGGCAATGTGCCTTTTGCATTAAATTCGGATGAAATTTCTGTGTTTCATCGTCAATAAGAAGGTCCAAGGGATACAGTAAACCTGAAGTTAAGCATCGGAAACTAAAAGTGGACTCACAGCAGAGGTTCAAATCATAGAAAGTTAGAGTTTCAGTCCTCTTGTACGTAAGCCGGCATTGTGCCTTTTGTATTAAATTCGGATGCAATTTCTGTGTTTCATCGCCAATAATAAGGTCCAAGGATACAGTAAAACCCGAAGTGAAGCATCGGAAACTAAAACTGGACTCACTGCAGAGTTTCAAATCATAGAAAGTTAGAGTTTCAGTCCTCTTGTACATAAGTCGTCATGTGCCTTTTTTATTAAATTCGGATGCAATTTCTGTGTTTCATCGTCAATAAGAAGGTCCAAGGGATACAGTAAACCTTAAGTGAAGCATCGGAAACTAAAACTGGACTTACAGCAGAGGTTCAAATCATAGAAAGTTAGAGTTTCAGTTCTCTTGTACTTAAGTCGGCATTGTGCCTTTTGTTGTTAAATTCGGATGCAATTTCTGTGTTTCATCGTCAAGAAGAAGGTCCAAGGGATACAGTAAACCTGAAGTGAAGCATCGGAAACTAAAACTGACTCACAGCAGAGGTTCAAATCATAGAAAGTTAGAGTATCAGTCCACTTGTACTTAAGTCGGCATTGTGCCTTTTGTATTTAATTCGGATGCAATTTCTATGTTTCATCGTCAATGAGAAGGTCCAAGGGATACAGTAAAGTTGAAGTTAAGCATCGGAATCTATAACTGGACTCACAGGATTGGGTTCAAATCATAGAAAATTAGAGTATCAGACCTCTTGTACTTAAGTCGGCATTGTGCCATTTGTATTAGATTCGGATGCAATTTCTGTGTTTCATCGTCAATAAGAAGGTCCAAAGGGATACACTAAACCTGAAGTTAAGCATCGGAATCTAAAACTGGGACTCACAGGAGGGGTTAAAATCATAGAAAGTTAGAGTGTCAGTCCTCTTGTACTTAAGTCGGCATTGTGCATTTTCTATTGAATTCGGATGCAATTTCTGTGTTTCATCGTCAATAAGAAGGTCCAAGGGATACAGTTAACCTGAAGTGAAGCATCGGAAACTAAAACTGGACTCACAGCAGAGGTTCAAATCATAGAATATTAGAGTTCCAGTCCACTTGTACTTAAGTCGGGATTGTGCCTTTTGTATTAAATTCGGATGCAATTTCTGTGTTTCATCGTCAATAAGAAGGTCCCAAGGGATACAGTAAACCTGAAGTTAAGCATCGGAAACTAAAACTGAACTCACAGCAGAGGTTCAAATCATAGAAAGTTAGAGTTTCAGTCCTCTTGTACGTAAGTTGGCATTGTGCCTTTTGTATGAAATTCGGATGCAATTTCGGTGTTTCATCGTCAATAAGATGGTCCAAGGGATACAGTAAACCTGAAGTGAAGCATCGGAAACTAAAACTGGACTCACAGCAGAGGTTCAAATCATAGAAATTTAGAGTTTTAGTCCTCTTGTACTGAAGTCGTCATTGTGCATTTTTTATTAAATTCGGATGCAATTTCTGTGTTTCATCGTCAATAAGAAGGTCCAAAGGATACAGTAAACCTGAAGTGAAGCATCGGACACTAAAAGTGGACTCACAGCAGAGGTTCAAATCATAGAAAGTTACAGTTTCAGTCCTCTTGTACTTAAGTCGGCATTGTGCCTTTCGTATTAAATTCGGATGCAATTTCTGTGTTTCATTGTCAATAAGAGGGTCCAAGGGATACAGTAAAACCGAAGTGAAGCATCGGAATCTAAAACTGGGCTCACAGGAGATTTTCAAATCATAGAAAGTTAGAGTATCATTCCTCTAGTACTTAAGTCGGCATTGTGACTTTTGTATTAAATTCGGATGCAAATTCTGTGTTTCATCGTCAATAAGAAGGTCCGAGGGATACAGTAAACCTGAAGTTAAGCTCGGAATCTAAAACTGGACTCACAGGAGGGGTTCAAATCATAGAAAGTTAGAGTATCAGTCCTCTTGTACTTAAGTCGGCATTGTGCCTTCCAAATTAAATTCGGATGCAATTTCTGTGTTTCATCGTCAATAAGAAGGTCCAAGGGATACAGTAAACCTGAAGTGAAGCATCGGAAACTAAAACTGGACTCACAGCAGAGGTTCAAATCATTGAAAGTTAGAGTTTTAGTCCTCTTGTTCTTAAGTCATCATTGAGCCTTTTATATTAAATTCGGATGCAAATTTCTGTGTTTCATCGTCAATAAGAAGGTCCAAGGGATACAGTAAACCTGAAGTGAAGCATCGGAAACTACAACTGGACTCACGGCAGAGGTTCAAATCATAGAAAGTTAGAGTTTCAGTCCTCTTGTACGTAAGTCTGCATTGTGCGTTTTGTATTAAATTCGGATGCAATTTCTGTGTTTCATCGTCAATAAGAAGGTCCAAGGGATACAGTAAACCTGTTGTGAAGCATCAGAAACTAAAACTGGACTCACAGCAGAGGTTCAAATCATAGAAAGTTAGAGTTTCAGTCGCATTGTACTTAAGTCGCCATTGTGCTTTTTGTATTAAATTCGGATGCAATTTCTGTGTTTCATCGTCAATAAGGGGGTCCAAGGGATACAGTAAACCCGAAGTGAAGCATCGGAATCTAAAACTGGACTCACAGGAGAGATTCAAATCATAGAAAGTTAGTGTATCAGTCCTCTAGTACTTAAGTCGGCATTGTGACTTTTGTATTAAATTCGGATGCAAATTCTGTGTTTCATCGTCAATAAGAAGGTCCGAGGGATACAGTAAACCTGAAGTTAAGCTCGGAATCTAAAACTGGACTCACAGCAGAGGTTCAAATCATAGAAAGTTATAGTTTCAGTCCTCTTGTACTTAAGTCGGCATTGTGCCTTCCAAATTAAATTCGGATGCAATTTCTGTGTTTCATCGTCAATAAGAAGGTCCAAGGGATACAGTAAACCTGAAGTGAAGCATCGGAAACTAAAACTGGACTCACAGCAGAGGTTCAAATCATTGAAAGTTAGAGTTTTAGTCCTCTTGTTCTTAAGTCATCATTGAGCCTTTTGTATTAAATTCGGATGCAAATTTCTGTGTTTCATCGTCAATAAGAAGGTCCAAGGGATACAGTAAACCTGAAGTGAAGCATCGGAAACTACAACTGGACTCACGGCAGAGGTTCAAATCATAGAAAGTTAGAGTTTCAGTCCTCTTGTACGTAAGTCTGCATTGTGCGTTTTGTATTAAATTCGGATGCAATTTCTGTGTTTCATCGTCAATAAGAAGGTCCAAGGGATACAGTAAACCTGATGTGAAGCATCGGAAACTAAAACTGGACTCACAGCAGAGGTTCAAAACATAGAAAGTTAGAGTTTCAGTCGCATTGTACTTAAGTCGGCATTGTGCTTTTTGTATTAAATTCGGATGCAATTTCTGTGTTTCATCGTCAATAAGGGGGTCCAAGGGATACAGTAAACCCGAAGTGAAGCATCGGAATCTAAAACTGGACTCACAGGAGAGATTCAAATCATAGAAAGTTAGTGTATCAGTCCTCTTGTACTTAAGTCGGCATTGTGCCTTTTGTATTAAATTCGGATGCAATTTCTGCGTTTCATCGTCAATAAGAAGGTCCAAGGGATTCAGTAAACCTGATGTTAAGCATCGGAATCTAAAACTGGACTCACAGGAGGGGTTCAAATCATAGAAAGTTAGAGTATCAGTCCTCTTGTACTTAAGTCGGCATTGTGCCTTTTGTATTAAATTCGGATGCAATTTCTGTGTTTCATCGTCAATAAGAGGGTCCAAGGGATACAGTAAACCTGAAGTGAAGCATCAGAATCTAAAACTGGACTCACAGGAGAGGTTCAAATCATAGAAAGTTAGTGTGTCAGTCGCCTTGTACTGAAGTCGGCATTGTGCCTTTTGTATTAATTCGGGATGCAATTTCTGTGTTTCATCGTCAATAAGTAGGTCCAAGGATACAGTAAAGTTGAAGTTAAGCATCGGAATCTATAACTGGCCTCACAGGAGGGGTTCAAATCATAGAAAATTAGAGTATCAGACCTCTTGTACTTAAGTCGGCATTGTGCCTTTTTTTTTAAATTCGGATGCTATTTCTGTGTTTCATCGTCAATTACAAGGTCCAAGGGATACAGTAAACCTGGAGTGATGCATCGGAAACTAAAACTGGACTCACAGCAGAGGTTCAAATCATAGAAAGTTGGAGTATCAGTCCTCTTGTACTTAAGTTGGCATTGTGCCTTTTGTATTTAATTCGGTTGCAATTTCTGTGTTTCATCGTCAATAAGAAGGTCCAAGGGATACAGTAAACCTGAAGTGAAGCATCGGAAACTAAAAGTGGACTCACAGCAGAGGTTCAAATCATAGAAAGTTAGAGTTTCAGTACTCTTGTACTTAAGTCGGCATTGTGCCTTTTGTATTAAATTCGGATGCAATTTCTGTGTTTCATCGTCAATAAGAAGGTCCAAAGGATACAGTAAACCTGAAGTGAAGCATCGGAAACTAAAAGTGGACTCACAGCAGAGGTTCAAATCATAGAAAGTTACAGTTTCAGTCCTCTTTTACTTAAGTCGGCATTGTGCCTTTCGTATTAAATTCGGATGCAATTTCTGTGTTTCATTGTCAATAAGAGGGTCCAAGGGATACAGTAAAACCGAAGTGAAGCATCGGAATCTAAAACTGGGCTCACAGGAGATTTTCAAATCATAGAAAGTTAGAGTATCATTCCTCTAGTACTTAAGTCGGCATTGTGACTTTTGTATTAAATTCGGATGCAAATTCTGTGTTTCATCGTCAATAAGAAGGTCCGAGGGATACAGTAAACCTGAAGTTAAGCTCGGAATCTAAAACTGGACTCACAGGAGGGGTTCAAATCATAGAAAGTTAGAGTATCAGTCATCTTGTACTTAAGTTGGCATTGTGCCTTTTTTATTAAATTCGGATGTAATTTCTGTGTTTCATCGTCAATAAGAAGCTCCAAGGGATACAGTAAACCTGAAGTGAAGCATCGGAAACTAAAACTGGACTCACAGCAGAGGTTCAAATCATTGAAAGTTAGAGTTTTAGTCCTCTTGTTCTTAAGTCATCATTGAGCCTTTTGTATTAAATTCGGATGCAAATTTCTGTGTTTCATCGTCAATCAGAAGGTCCAAGGGATACAGTAAACCTGAAGTGAAGCATCGGAAACTAAAACTGGACTCACGGCAGAGGTTCAAATCATAGAAAGTTAGAGTTTCAGTCCTCTTGTACGTAAGTCTGCATTGTGCGTTTTGTATTAAATTCGGATGCAATTTCTGTGTTTCATCGTCAATAAGAAGGTCCAAGGGATACAGTAAACCTGATGTGAAGCATCGGAAACTAAAACTGGACTCACAGCAGAGGTTCAAATCATAGAAAGTTAGAGTTTCAGTCGCATTGTACTTAAGTCGGCATTGTGCTTTTTGTATTAAATTCGGATGCAATTTCTGTGTTTCATCGTCAATAAGGGGGTCCAAGGGATACAGTAAACCCGAAGTGAAGCATCGGAATCTAAAACTGGACTCACAGGAGAGATTCAAACATAGAAAGTTAGTGTATCAGTCCTCTTGGACTTAAGTCGGCATTGTGCCTTTTGTATTAAATTCGGATTCAATTTCTGCGTTTCATCGTCAATAAGAAGGTCCAAGGGATTCAGTAAACCTGTAGTTAAGCATCGGAATCTAAAACAGGACTCACAGGAGGGGTTCAAATCATAGAAAGTTAGAGTATCAGTCCCTCTTGTACTTAAGTCGGCATTGTGCCTTTTTTATTAAATTCGGATGCAATTTCTGTGTTTCTTCGTCAATAAGATGGTCCAAGGGATTCAGTAAACCTGATGTGTGGCATCGGAAACTAAAAGTGACTCACAGGAGGGCTTCAAATCATAGAAAGTTAGAGTATCAGTCCTCTTGTACTTAAGTCGGCATTTGTGCCTTTTTTATTAACTTCGGATGCAATATCTGTGTTTCATCGTCAATAAGAAGGTCCAAGGGATACAGTAAACCTGAAGTTAAGCATCGTAATCTAAAACTGGACTCACAGGAAGGGTTCAAATCATAGAAAGTTAGAGTATCAGTCCTCTTGTACGTAAGTCGGCATTGTGCCTTTTGTATTAAATTCCGATGCAATTTCTGTGTTTCATCGTCAATAAGGGGGTCCAAGGGATACAGTAAACCCGAAGTGAAGCATCGGAATCTAAAACTGGACTCACAGGAGAGATTCAAATCATAGAAAGTTAGTGTATCAGTCCTCTTGTACTTAAGTCGGCATTGTGCCTTTTGTATTAAATTCGGATTCAATTTCTGCGTTTCATCGTCAATAAGAAGGTCAAGGGATTCAGTAAAACCTGTAGTTAAGCATCGGAATCTAAAACTGGACTCACAGGAGTGGTTCAAATCATAGAAAGTTAGAGTATCAGTCCTCTTGTACTTAAGTCGGCATTGTGCCCTTTTTTATTAAATTCGGATGCAATTTCTGTGTTTCATCGTCAATAAGAAGGTCCAAGGGATTCAGTAAACCTGATGTGTGGCATCGGAAACTAAAAGTGGACTCACAGGAGGGGTTCAAATCATAGAAAGTTAGAGTATCAGTCCTCTTGTACTTAAGTCGGCATTGTGCCTTTTTTATTAAATTCGGATGCAATATCTGTGTTTCATCGTCAATAAGAAGGTCCAAAGGGATACAGTAAACCTGAAGTTAAGCATCGTAATCTAAAACTGGACTCACAGGAAGGGTTCAAATCATAGAAATTTAGAGTATCAGTCCTCTTGTACTTAAGTCGGCATTGTGCCTTTTTTATTAAATTCGGATGCAATATCTGTGTTTCAATCGTCAATAAGAAGGTCCAAGGGATACAGTAAACCTGAAGTGAAGCATCGGAAACTAAAACTGGACTCACAGCAGAGGTTCAAATCATTGAAAGTTAGAGTTTTAGTCCTCTTGTTCTTAAGTCATCATTGAGCCTTTTATATTAAATTCGGATGCAAATTTCTGTGTTTCATCGTCAATAAGAAGGTCCAAGGGATACAGTAAACCTGAAGTGAAGCATCGGAAACTACAACTGGACTCACGGCAGAGGTTCAAATCATAGAAAGTTAGAGTTTCAGTCCTCTTGTACGTAAGTCTGCATTGTGCGTTTTGTATTAAATTCGGATGCAATTTCTGTGTTTCATCGTCAATAAGAAGGTCCAAGGGATACAGTAAACCTGTTGTGAAGCATCAGAAACTAAAACTGGACTCACAGCAGAGGTTCAAATCATAGAAAGTTAGAGTTTCAGTCGCATTGTACTTAAGTCGCCATTGTGCTTTTTGTATTAAATTCGGATGCAATTTCTGTGTTTCATCGTCAATAAGGGGGTCCAAGGGATACAGTAAACCCGAAGTGAAGCATCGGAATCTAAAACTGGACTCACAGGAGAGATTCAAATCATAGAAAGTTAGTGTATCAGTCCTCTAGTACTTAAGTCGGCATTGTGACTTTTGTATTAAATTCGGATGCAAATTCTGTGTTTCATCGTCAATAAGAAGGTCCGAGGGATACAGTAAACCTGAAGTTAAGCTCGGAATCTAAAACTGGACTCACAGCAGAGGTTCAAATCATAGAAAGTTATAGTTTCAGTCCTCTTGTACTTAAGTCGGCATTGTGCCTTCCAAATTAAATTCGGATGCAATTTTCTG